>NC_133467.1:42044212-42154212 GCF_048565385.1 Saimiri boliviensis | reverse complement strand
CACCTCTGCAGGCATCGAGAGGCGTCAGAGAGAAAGGGGCACGGCAGGCTGCGTCCTTCCCAGGTGGCCGCTCACTGGGTCCCGGGGAAGGAGGAGCCAGTGCAAGGAGGGAGGCCCAGTGAGACGGCAAATGGACAACATCAGAGCTGGGGCTGGGGCCCCACCCGCAGTGTCCTTAGAGGAGAAAGGAGAGGTTGGGGAGCAGCTGCTCACCCCGTGCTAACTGTGTTTGATGTTACAGTATCATTTCTCTGTGCTATAATTAGTCAGCATGTGGCCATGAACGGAAAGGATTGATGGTTTAGGCCCATTCCCGGATCTTCTAGTCTTCACCTCAGTTCCCTCCTTCCCTCCTTCCTCCCTCTCTCCCTTTTCTCCTTCCTTTTCTTTCTTTCTTTTCTTTTCTTTCTTTTTTTTTTTTTTGGAGAAGGACATCTTGGTTACTTCTAGTTTTTGATGAGAATAAATAAAACTGCTGTAAATATTCGTGTGCAGGTTTTTGAGTGAACATAAGTTTTCCTCTATTTGGCTAATCAAACTGCCATTGCGAGATTATATAGCAAGACTATGTTTAGCTTTAAAAAACCAACAAACAAACAAACAAAAAAAAAAACAAAAAAAACCTCCCAAACCATTTTCCAAAGTGATTGTACCATGTTGCATTTCTACCAACAATCAATGAGAGTTCCTGTAGCTGTCTGTGTGACGGCTTTTGAGATTGTCGCTTTCTACAGATTTTAGCCACTCTGATAGGTGAAATCTGTTACCTCATTGTTTTCACAAGTAATTTTCTAATGACAAGTGACTTTGAGTTGCCCTTTCACATACCTCTTTGCTATCTGTATATCTTTTGGGCGAGGTGTTTAGATCTTTTTCTTACTTTTAAATTGGGTTGTTCACGTTCTTGTTACTGAGTTTGAAGAGTTCTTTGTTTATTTTGGACACAGGCACTTTATCAGATCCGTGTTTTGCAAGTATTTTCTGCTGATCCTGGGAACCAATGGCCTTTCCAAGATAGGGAAGTAATAGGAGCCAGGAAGCTCTAATCCGGGCGTTGGTGGTCCTGGTGCTGAGAGGGGAGGAGGCAGTGGGGTCTCTTCATGCTCCGTCCAGGTCAAGTAGAAATCCAGATGCTCCAGCCCAGTGAGGTGAGCAAGAGCCCGGGGTTTCGGATCAAATCTGCTCTCAGGTCCTGGGTTTAACCCGCACTCGTTATTCACCTTGGCCAAGTCATTTGCGGTGCTGGTCTTTTCATCTCAGTTCCATCATCTGGGAGACCTGAAAAATCATATCCACGTTCAGTCTTTGTTGATAACATTAATTATTATACTTTCCAAAGGGCTAATTCAATAAAACTTGCACAATAAATGTATGAATAGATGTTACCTAATTCTGTCCTCTTTCTGGTAAATTAGCACTTAGGAAGTGACGTCACATGCATTGTTTCATGTGAAAAAGAGCAACTGTTAGGATCTCTGCTTTCTAGGGACCCTCTTCCTGTTTTCTTAGAAAGTCCCTTTTGCCAGTTTTCTTCATCTCCGTCAACATCCCTTTATAAGTTCATTTTCCCCTATCAAGCACCTTCAGTAACAACCTATTAGACACATTCAGTGAAAGTGCAAATCCTGGGCCCGCAAGGCCGTCTCCTGACATACCCAGCTTCTTGCTGTTTTCCCCCCTCATTTTGTAACTTTTCTCACGGAAAGTGTACAAATCTGTCTCTTTACGAAACTCCATTTAGTCCATCATCTCCACCCATGTCCACGGCCGTGGCCTCAGTTTCCTTCTCACAGGGATCCACTTCCGCTCGGATTTCCTTAAAACCCTGGTCATGTTCGTCCTTACTCTCCTTCCCGCTCCATGTCTCCTCCTGGAGCCCCTGGGGCTGCCCGGCGCTCATCTGTCAGGCGGTGCCCTCAGCTGAGGAATGAGGGGAGCCCTGTCCTCAGGAGGCGGGAGGTCATGTGAGATAAGGAGCAGCTCCTGGGTCTGTGGAGAGGACACAGGGGAGGCGCCCGGTGAGCGTCGGGGGATGCACAGTCCCGGACACGTGCCGTGATAACTTCGAGTATTGAAACGGATTTCTTCACTTGTGTCTCTTTGCTTTCCCATGGATTCCCACACCCCCAGTCAGGACTCACCCCCGCTGGCTCCAACACTCTCACCTGCTGGCTTTCCCAGGAATCCAGAGCACGGACCAGGCTCCAGGCAGCAGGACAGAGGGCACCCCTGTTGCTTCATTCTCCTTCACCTGGTGACTTCTCCCTGCTGTCTAACAGGGCGTTTGTTCCCTACCACGCCTTCTCTCTCTCATTCGTCTATTTTTCTACAATTTTTAAAAATTTCAATGGACCAGATTATAATGCTAGTGATTATAAAGTTAATTCAATCTCTTCCGCATACCTACATAATTTTTTCTTTCAACACATTTTTATATATGAATAGATACATTTATGTCATTTGTCATATACATTATATATATTTGGCATGTATATTTAATAAAATGTATATATATGCAATATGCATATCGGTATGATAGTTTCATAAATATCCCATGTTTAGTCTTCCCAATTCTTTTCTCTCATATGTGCATTTAGTGTTGATTTTCCTTGTTGTTTAGAATCCCCTCCCTCCCAAAACACAGCCTGTGTTCAGTGCGATTTCTTTGCCTTGACCTTATCTACCTGGAAGCTATTTGTGGTTATTAATCCAGTTTCTGGAATATGCTTGTCAATTGGGATCACCTTTTCCTCCTGGCAATCTTGGCATTATTGGGCGATGTGTGAAAAATCAACAATACAGAAAAGACCAAAATGTCTTTCTTGGCAGAACATGATGCTGTGTTTATTTGTCACTTTTACTGAGACTGTCTGTGAAGGTTAATTCTGGAATAATTTGACTGGGCCAGGGGGTGCCCAGGTATTTGGTTAGACATGATTTCTCCCTATGTCTCTGAGGGTGTTTCTGGATGCAATTGACATTTGAATTGGTAAACTGAGTAAAGCAGATTGCCTTCCCCATTGTGCGTGGGCCTCATCCAGCTCACAGAAGGCTTCAATAGGATGAAAGGCTAAGAAAGAAGTCTTTGCGTTTCACTGTCTTTGAGCTGGGACATCAGGCTTCTGCCATGGGCCTTGGACTTGGTGGGGAACTAGATTCGACTGTCCTGGGTCTACAGCTTACTCAGTGTAGACCTGGACTTCTCTGCTTCCATGATCACATGAGCCAGTGTAAATCTCTCTCTCTCTCTCTCTGTCTCTCTCTCTCTCTCTCTCTCTCTCTCCGTGTGTGTGTGTGTGTGTGTGTGTGTGTGTGTGTGTTTGTGTGTGTGCCCTGCTCATTTTCTTTCTCGGGAGAACTCAGACTAATATAGTAATATATGCCAGTTGACAGTGTTTGTCTCTATGCTTTTTAAAGGTATAAAATAAATAAATAAAACAAAACCCTGGCGTGTTCTCTAAGAAAAACCACAAAAGAAATGAATTCGGACAGGTTTTACACTGAGACATTCAGGTGTGAGGAAAACATGAAAATCGCTACGCTAGAGAAAGCAAAGACTATTGAGAATGTCTCACAAACACAAATTACACATCAGCAGGTAGATTTGACCTTCAAGGTGGGCACATTTTATGTTAAGTGCACTTTGGGTGGAATTTAAGATGAATCTAGGACTTTCATGATGGATGTATCTGTGTGTGTGTGTGTGTGTGTGTGTGTGTGTGTGTGTGTGTGTGTATACACATATATATACACACACAGACACATATAGATAGATAGATATAGATATAGATATGGAGAGTGAGAGACAGAGAGAGAGAGAGAGAGTGTGTATCTTGCTGTCTTGTCCTGGCTGCTCTCCAACTCTGGGCCTCAATGAATCCTCTGGTCTCCCCCTCCCAAAGTGTCCAGATTATAAATGTGAGCCACCTCACCCAGCCCATTTTAATATTTTTAATTTAGTTCAACAATTGTGGAAGACAGTGTGGTAATTTCTCAAGGATCTAGAACCAGAAATACCATTTGACCCAGCAATCCCATTACTGGGTATATGCCCAAAGGATCATACATCATTCTAGTATAAAGACACATGCGCACATATATTTATTGCAGCACTCTTCAATAGCAAAGACTTGGAACCAACCCAAATGCCCATCAATGATAGAATGGATAATGAAAACGTGGCCCACATACACCATGGAATACTATGCAGCCATAAAAAAGGATGACTTCATATCCTTTGTGGGGAATGGATGAAGGTGGAAACCATCATTATCAGCAAATTAACACAGGAGCAGAAAACCAAACACTGCATGTTCTCAGACATAAGTGCAAGCTGAAAAATGAGGACACGTAAACACAGGGAGGGGAAAATCACACACCAGGGCCTGCTGGCAGCTGGGGGGCAAGGGGAGAGATAGCATTAGGACAAACACCTAATGTAGATGTCGGGTTGATGGGTGCAGCAAACCACCATAGCACATGTATAGGCTCATGTAATAAACCTGCAAGTTCTGCACGTGTATCCCAGAACTCAAAGTATAATAAAGAAAAAAGTTTTAAATTTAAATACACATTCCACAAATTACGTAAGAAGTTTAGAAAGCCTCCCTTATGCCAGTTTTACAAAAACAGAAATGACGGCACATCGATGACAAGATGTCAAAGTGGCAACATCCTAAAGTAGTGAAAAGAGAAAGAAGGTTATTGTGGAATTCTATGCCACAGTGAAAACTCTTTCAAAATCGTGACTGAAGTAAGGATATTCAAAGACATACAAAAAATGAGGCCAGGCGCGGTGACTCAGGCCTGTAATCCCAGCACTTTGGGAAGCAGGGGGATCACTTGAGATCAGGGAGTCAGAGACCAGCTGGCCAACATGGCAAAGCCTTGCCTCTATTAAAAATACAAAAATTAGCCAGGTGTGCTGGCATGTACCTATAATCCCAGCTACTCGGGAGGCTTAAGCATGAGAATCACTTGAACCCAGGAGATGGAGGTTGCAGCGAGCTGAGGTCATGCCACTGCACCTGAGCCTGGACGATGGAGCAAAACTCCATCTAAGAAAAAAATACAAATTGGGAAACCCATTTGGGACCCTTCTTCTTCACGAGGGAGCTTTTCTCTTTCTTTCACCTGGTAAATTTCTGCTCTTAAATGAAAACACAAATGCAAATAAAAATAAAGACATACAAATATATGAAAGCATTCACTGACCCACACTACAAGAAATGTTAAAGGAGTCGTCTAGGCCTCAGATAAGGATACCAGAGAGAAAGCTGGACCTCCACAAAGAAATACAGATGACTGAAAACCTCTATGTGGGTACTTCCATGTCGGGGTTTATAACATGTCTAAAATCAAATTACATGACACTAGCACAAAGGCCAGAAGGGGAGGTACGATGTCACCTGATGGCAGCCTGATCAAGGTGTAGTCTAGAAACCAGAAAGCCATCACTGACACAACAAAAGAAAGAATTACAGCTAATAAGCCAACAAAGGAAAGACAATGGACTGATATAAAAGCCATGTGCTCACTCTGCTGGAACCACTGCTCTCCGGGCCTCTCCCTATAGAAACACACCGGTGGCCAGTGAAAGTGAACAAGATTGATGACGGCAGCATTGTTTGTAATCCTAAAGTAATAGAACCAACGCAATTTCAAACATAATGGAAAACGATTTATTTAACAAACACGGACAATCGAACAAACAGTGGAAGGAAGTCCTTTTGCCTAGAGGAACGCGGAGGGTCAGGAAATGTTATTCCTGCATGGATTTCAGGGTTTCCAGACGCCTAGTTTTCAGGCTAGTTCTTCCGGAAGATCTTATTCTTGGGGAGCTACAGGTTCTCGCATTTGGGCTCTTCCAGGTTCTGTCTCCGTTTTCCCCTCAATTCCTCCCCATTCTGCTGCAATAAAAAAATTAAACCTCACCGCCAGCGCCTCTGCACGAGCCCTTTAGGCGGTCTGGATGTCTGGTCCACCGCTCCCCGGCTTCTTTCCCCGCTTGTCCGGTCCCCGGACCCGACCCCAGCCCAGCTGCGCCCCCGGCTCCACCGCGCAGAAGATGCCCTGGAGGCCCTGCCCTTTGCTCACCCCGCGGAGCGCAGAGAAATCAACCTGAATAAACGCTTTGTAAACGGAATTTCCATGAAAAATCTCTCATGATTGCCATTCTCAAGGCTCTTCAAAGGACTAAAAGCTAAAGGCGACGATGGAGTCATTGGGCAAGTCGTGCGCCCTGCTGAGTGCAGGACCCTGCGCCCCGCCAGGGGACCCACGAGCGACCCTCACCCCATCCCTGCCCTGGCGGGGCCCCGTGCGGGACACAGGATCGGGAGACGGCAGCGGAAGCGACTGCGCAGGGTGGGCAGAGGGTCCCTCACTGGGTGAAGTCGGCGCAGAGAACGCGAAGAGCCATCCCGGGAGCCGGCCGGGCGCTCAGCGTCCCTTCCACCCCCAGGTGCCTCCGCCCGGGTCGCGGACGGGGCGTTTCCGGGGGCTCGTGAAGCAGCGGCGGGGCAGGACCGGCGAAGGCCATTCCGCTGTCCTCTGACTTCAGAATCTCCCAACGCGTGGGTGTCCTAAGGCACCAGCGGACTCGCTGCTCCGATCTCTCCGAGCCTCGCTAGCCGTCCTGCCCAGGCAGCCCTCAGTGTGGAAGGGATGCGGGACCTTTGGTGAGTGGCCGAACCCATCGCACTCGGGGGAGCCGGCAGCACCTGTCTCTGTGGCGCAATCGGTTAGCGCGTTCGGCTGTTAACCGAAAGGTTGGTGGTTCGAGCCCACCCAGGGACGCCTCCTCTAACTTTTAAAGCGTTCATGTATAGATCAATTCTGACAGAGCATCACCTGAAATGTCAGGTTGTCTTGTGCCTGTGTACAAGAAACAGAGACCAAATGAGTCCCTCTGGTGCGATAAAATCCTCATGTTGCCCCTCATAGGCTTGGATGGGTTATAGACCAGCCTCAATGTTTTTCATTTTTAACAGGAAGCTTAGAGAGGTGTCCTATCCCCAGGATGTGCCTGGATTTACATAATGTGACCAGTAATCATTCATAATCACCATAATCCTCTCCACCAATTTTTGACAACAGCATTCCCCCCCTCAGTTTGTTCACGATTTATTTAACCCTTTTCAAAATGTGTTGGAAATGAAGTTGGCCTCGTGGTTTTAGGATTTCCAAGAGTCCTGCAGTGATCATTCTAGCATGCATCTCTTTGGCTACTAATATTCCTATAGTGTAGAGGACTGGATGTGCCACTGCCATATTACAGGCTTTTTAATTTTAATTTTTAGTTTTTGTGGCAGGGTCTCATTCTGTCTCTCAGGCTGGAGCGCAGTGGCCCCATCACATGTCACTGCGGCCTCGACTTCCCAGGCTCAAGCGATCCTTCCATCGCTCAGCCTTCCCAGTAGCTGGGACTACAGTCGTGGGCCATGATGGTCTGCTGATTTTTGTGTGTTTTGTAGAGAAGAGATTTCACCATGTGGCATAGGCTGGTCTCCTAATCTTAATCGAAGTTAATACGAGCACACTTTCGTCTGTGTGGGTTATACTGGGCTCAAGCAGCTCCGAGGCCTCACAAAGTGCCAGGATTTACTGGCATGAGCCACTGCATCGGGCCTTGTATAACGCCTGTAACTTCAGCAAATTTAACAAATTTATCTTCTGCGGAAGGGGTACCAATCATATTCCAATTTATTTCTCAACTCTAATACTGTCCCTTTCTTCATTTACTTGCTGGCACAACAAACTTTCTTATCCCTCCCCATCTTTTTTTAGAGTAGGTGTCACTCTGTCACCCAGTGTGGAGTGCAGTGGTGTGATCTCAGCTCACTGCAACCTCCACCCCCTGGGCTCCAGCGATCCTCACACCTCAGCCTCCACAGTAGCTGGATCTACTGGCATGCACGAGCACCTTCTTTCTTTATTTTTTATTTTTATTTTTTGGTAGAGATAGGGTCTCGCTTTGTTGCCCATGTTGGTCTCTAACTCCTGGGCTCAACAGATCCATCTTCCTTGGTCTCCCAAACTGTTGGGATTTCAGGTGTGAGCCACCACCCTTGGCCATGTGCCCAGGATATTCTAATAAGGGGCTAGGTGGCTTCATTTGGGATGATACAACAGAAGGACATGGAGGACATTACACACAGATATTCTGTGGCACAGGATGGATAGGTAAACTTCTAAGACATTTCATTTGATTTTTGAGACAAGGTCTTGCACGTTGCCAAGGCAGCCGTGCAGTGGCACAGTCATAGTGGAGCATGATCACGGCTCACTGCAGCCTCAACCTCCCCGGGCTCAGGAGATCCTCCCACCTCAGCCTCCTGAGTAGCTGGGACTACCAGCATACACCAATGCTAGCTGGCTAATTTTTGTATCTTTTTGTAGAGAAGGGGTTTCACCATGTTGCCAGGGCTGCTCTCCAACTGAGCTCAAGCAATCCACCTGCCTCAGGCTCTCAAAGTGCTGGTATTACAGTTGTGAGTCACTGTGCCCAGCTTGTAATTGTTTCCTGTGGTGACCAAGTCACATGGGTCCAGAGAAGACAGGGTCACAGTGATCTCTTTGATAGTCTTCTGCCAAGTCATTTATGCAAAGGAGCAAAATCACAATGGTCTTAGATATTTTTTCCTCCTTTCGATTCCTCTTTTCTTTCTAAATTTTGATTTGACTTTTATTTGCTGAAAACAATCTAATGCCAGCTCTCTCTTCTATATTAATGAAGAATTAACACGCAGGTAAGTGTCTCTGAGTTATTCCCTGACTAATTTCTTTCAGAGCCTATATCCATAAGAATCAGCCCATCTGAGAAACATCATTGGAGCCAACAGAATCCTGCACCTGACAGGCCCCTGTTACAGACCTGGATCCTTAGCGCTACTGGCTCTCGTTTCATTTCCCACTGCTCAGCACACAGAAAGCCAATCATTGAGACACTGAGTATTGCTGAGGAAGAAGCTACTTGGGAGGCTGAGGTAGGAGAATGGCTTGAACCCGGGAGGCAGAGGTTGCAGTGAGCCGAGATGGAGCCATTGCATTCCAGCCTGGCCGACAGAGTGAGACTCTGTCTCAAAAGAGAGAGAAAAAGAGAATACAATAGTGTAACCATTCTAAAATACTGCCTGATAGTTTCCAATACAGTGAAAAACACACCTACTTCCTGACCCAGCCATTCCATTACAAGGCTTATACTCAACAGAAATGAAGGCACAGGTCCATAAAAAGGCCCATTGTGGAATATTTGTAAACAGCTTTTTCACAATTGCCAAGAGTAGAAATAGTCCAATTGTCCATCACCTGTAGTGTATTCACAGGTTAGAATGCACTCATCAATAACACCAAAAACCAGAGATTCATGCCATATAATGGAAGCATCTCATAACCACTGTTGCATTTAAAAAAAAAAAAAAAAAAAAAAAACCAAACAGGCAAAATCAGTATATTTCTTTACATGATTTCAAAAAGAAGCAAAAGTAAATCACAGAGACAGAAATCAGAAGGGTGACTGCCTAAGTGGGGATGGGGTGAGGATTGACTGGAAGGGGCACTAATGACTTTTTGGGCTGGTGACAATGTCCCATACCTTGATCTAGGTGACAGTTTCTTTTGTCAAAATACACTGGGCCTCGAAGTTAGGATTAGCACACTTTGGTCTGTGTGGATTATACCTCAGTCATTTACTGTTAGCAAATAAAGAAATAAAAACAAAATTAAAAATTGGGGTTGGGGAATGTCATTAAGTTTCAATTTTATTATATTCTTTAGGTTTCACTTAAAATACCCGGTTGGAATTGAACTCTCGTCTTCTCTTGTTCATTTCTGTTTCTGCCTAAAAAGACCCTAAGGATGTTTGAAATATCTGAGCTAAAGAAACAGGCATGGCCACATCATGTCATCAGTAAAAGATTCCAATAAGGCTGACTGAGAGAGAGCTCCTCAGCTTTTGGATATTGCCCTTAATCAGAGAGGGGGCAAAAATCTAGCCTTTCAGGATGACAGACCCGGCATGCAGGCTACGGGTTGCTTCTGTTTCTGCCGCTACAGAGAGCTCTGAAGCCACAGGAAAGTTGTAACCTCTCTGGTCACAGGTAAACCGCGCAGCCCAGGCTGAGCTTGGAGGCTAACGGGAAAGAAGAGCCCTACACCCTAGAAGGGACACTGCAGTGACTCCGATTTGAGCCGGGTTTGCTGCGGCCACAGCACCCAGTAGCAACCACGATGCGAGCAGGGCGAGCCCCAGAATCGGACGCGGCCCGACTCTCTTTAAACTGAGTGTAGGGCTGCTTCCGTTTTGGAGATCAAGGGGTCTGCATAGATTTCGTTTTTTCTTGGTGTCTCTTCATTTCTCCCCACTCTGCTACGATAAGCAAACAAACAAACAAAAACCAAAACACTTCTCACCTCTCCCTGGTGCAGTCCTCACCGCTGCACAAAGCGACTGCGAAGTTTTGACTCCCGGGTCCCGACTCTACCGACTACCGGCCCTCCTCCTGGCCATTCCCTGTGGGACCCACCCCCTGCCCAGCTCCCAGCCTCCTGCCCCAGGCACGCACCCCAAATCAGCGCGGCTGAGCCCCTCAGCTCCACCTCGCCAAGTGGTAAGAGAGGGGCAGGACCCTTTTCTTGCCGCTGGCCCCTAGAGGACCTCACCCCTTGCCCTCTTCTGGGGGTGCGGAGAAATCAATCGGAATCAACGCTTTTCAGAAAGAACTTACTTCCCCTTCGCGACCAGTCTGGGCGAAATCCTGTCTGTACAAAACATACAAAGTTAGCCGGCATGGTGGCGCGCCTGTTGTCCCAGCTATCTGGGGGCTGAGGCAAGGAGATGGCTTGGCCCCGGGAAGTGGAGGCTGGTGGAGGCTGCAGTGAGCCGAGTTTGCACCACTGCACTCCGGCCTGGGCGACCGAGTGAGACTCTGTCAACAAACAAAACAAAATAAAACTTCCCCGTGGAAAAACAGTGCGTGATTTCTACTTTCAGGATTCTTCAAAGGGCTGAAAGCAAAAGGCGACGACGGATTCGTTCGACAAGTCCTCGCCGTGGGCCCTGGTGAGTGCCAGACCCTGCTCCTCCCGAGAAGACCCACCAGCGACCCTCACCCCATCCCTGCCCTGGTGGAGCCCGCGATCGGGGCACAGGATCCGAAGACGGCAGCGGCAGCTCCGCAGCGCCCCGAAAGCCACTGAGCAGCGTGGGCACAGGCTCCCTCACTAGGTGAAGGCGGAGCAAAGAACGCGAAGAGCCATCATGGGAGCCCGCCGCGCGTTCAGCTTCGCCTGGGCCACCAGGCGGCTCGGGCAGGTTTCGGATGGGGGCGTTTCCGGGGACTTTTGAAGCAGGCCAGGGGCAGGGTGGGTGAAGGCCATTCGACTGTCCTGGCCTCCGAATCTCCCAACGCGCCGGTGTTCAACGTGACCAGAGCGACTCACCGGTCTCTAATGTCTCCGGTTTTCCAAGGCCTCCTCAGTCATCCTGAGGACAGAAGGGCTGGGGACAGTTTGGTGAGTGCGCCCTGCCTACAGCATCCTGTAGAATCGGTAGTCACGGTCTCTGTGGCGCAATGGGTTAGCGCGTTTGGCTGGACTAGATGGAGGAGACAGGAGGACAGACTCAAGAAAAATTTGCAAGGTGAAAACCAGTAGGATTTGCTGATGGATGGAATACAGGAGGGGAGAGGTAGATTATTAGGGCTATATCTTAGTTTTCTTATACAAGATGGATTCAATTGCAATGACATTGTTAATTGAAATTGACTTTAAATAATGGCACGACCTAAAGTTATGCAAACATTTGCCTTGGATAAAATGTCAAGTTTTTAAAGTTTTTAGCTGGGTGGACAGCATGGCTTGACTTCCTATCTCTTGGTATCTCTTAATGTTGTTAAAGAAAAGTTTTTCTCCTCTGAGAGGCTTATTTCAGTGGAAGTCCATCTGCAAAATCTGTTCTAAATTTAAATCAGAAAATAACTACGTGTCCTTGACATGCTCATTATTGTTTTTGAGAATGACCTAAGGCCGCCTCGGGGGGATCTGGGGGCTGTCTCGCGAAGCCTGCGCGTCTGCACCGGGTGCCCTGCCTGGGGGCAGCTCAACACCTGCAGTCCTAAGAGCGGGTTCGCCCGGGCTCCCAGGGGGTGTGTTTCCTGCCTCTTTAACCTGCTAGGGGCGGTTCCAGTTGCCAGGAAATCAGCGTTTTTCAGGATTCCGGGCTGGTGCTTTGAAGGAGAGGCGGAGGGGAGACAGGGATTTCCCGTTCTTCCCTCACCGGCCCGTCCCCCGCCGGCCCTAACGAGGTTGCGCCCCGGAGGCCGAGGGCCCTTTAAGGCCCGCGCCTGCGCCGTGCGCTCCCGGCAGCGCGTCCTGGAGGAGCCCGCGGGCTGCGGGCGGGGCTGGGCGGCGGTTGAGACGCCGGTGCCGCGAGGCGGAGGTCACGGTCCCCGGGCGCCGGAGCTTCTGAGTGAGCGCCAGGCATTTGTAAACGCCAGAAGCGCGACCTGCGGAGCCAGGAGCGGGGGCGCGGCCGGGCGGCGGCCGTCTCCACGGGAGGTTGACGTCTCCGGTGGTTCCAGCTGAGGGCGCCAAGCCGGACCCCGGTGAGTCCGGGCCGCGTGGGGGCACCGCAGGGTCGCGGCGCGTCCGGGGGCCCCAAGCGCGAGCGGGGCGGGCGCCGCGGCCCCTTCCCTGCGCTGCATTCCTCGCCCGCCGCTGGTGCCCGCCGCCCTCTCGTGGGCGCGGGGCAAGAAACTCGCGGGGTGTCTTCCCGTGGCCTCCCAGGGGGTTCCGGGGCGGAGCAGCCTCGGGGGCCGGTCCTCGTAAATCCCGTGGGGACGCGGACCCTGCGCCGCACCTTCCAGGCCGGAAATCGGTTCCCTCTGGGGACCTGCGGGGCGGGAGCGCTCTGGCCCCTGACGTGCGAAGTTGGGTCTTTCTTGGCGTCCGGGATTCGGCGCCTGGCGCTGTCTCCAGGCTGGTGGCGGGCAAGCCAGGTGTGCCAGGTCCAGGACGCACGAGAGGAGCGTTTGCCGCCGTCACTGAATCCCCTCAGCACTAGCGGGGCAAGCCTCAGATTCACCGCAGGGTTTCCAGCAGGTTGGACTGTGGCGCTGCTGTGTGCGCTCCAGAGACTTGCTGTGATTTCCGTGTCTGTGTGTGTGTGTCTGTCTGTCTGTGTCTGTCTGTGTCTGTCTGTCTCTCTCTGTCTCTCTCTCTCTGTCTCTCTCTCTCTCTCTCTCTCTCTTTCTCTCTGTGGCTTCTTAGATGATCTCATTTCGCATCCTCTCACCCAAGAGTTAAGCAGGACATTTGGAATGGTTTCCTCGCTTTCCTCCTGTCTCTTGCTGGTAAAGCAGCTTCCGACGGTCAGTCTTCTCCTGCGGTGCCGTCTTTTCCTGGGGTTACAGTGCTGTCCATCCGTTCTTTGCGGAAGAAATGACTCCCAGGGCTTGACGAAGTTAAAGTGATCTGCTGGGAGTTTTTAATCTCTGATCTGAGCTGTTAGCATTAGTTGCTTTCTTTCTGTTTTTAAATTTTACTGATAAAATTTCACCAGTGAACCTGAAGCTCTTTTATTTTGTGTTCTAAAATGCTAGCTTTAAGATATCTGAGAACTTTGTGTCAAAGAAATCTTCGAAAAGTTATGAAGTATACACAAGAAGTTCACAATTGTAAAAGTGCAGGTGGTCTGGGAGCAGTGGATCACACCTGTAACCCCAGCACTTCGGGAGGTCAAGATGGTCAGACCACTTGAGCCCAGCAGTTCCAGACCAGCCTGGCAATGTGGCAAAACCCCATCTCTACTAAAAATACAAAACTTAATTGTGTGTGGTGGTGTGTGCCTGTAGTCCTAGCTACCTGGGAGGCTGGAGTGGGAGGATCACCAGAGCCCAAGAGGTTGAGATTGCAGTGAGCCGCGATCATGCCATTGCACTCCGGCCTGGATGGCAGAGGCTGGGCATGGTGGCTCATGCCTGTAATCCCAGCATTTTGGGAGGCCCAGGCAGGTGGATCACCTGAGGTCGGAAGTTTGAGAACAGCCTGGCCAACATGGTGAAACCCTGTCTCTTAGGGAAAAAAAAAAAAAAAAAAAAAAAGTACAGGTAATAAATTTTTACTAAGTGAACCACCACAGACCGAGAAATAGAACATGACTAGATTGGTGTATATATGTAGGGGTGGCATTGTTGTTTTTAGAGGTATATGAATGATAAAACTTTAGTATGAGATATTGTTGAACATTTTCCCAAAGTGGTTGGACCATTTAGCAGGGAATATTCTGGTTACCCTACATCCTTGCTGATGCTTGTCAGTTCAAAATTATTTTGCCATTCGAGTAGAGGTGCAGCAGTATATCAGTGTGGTTTCAATTTGCATTTTCCTGGTATTGAGATTGAGTATTTTTTTATTGTCATTTATATGTCCCCTTTTGTGAAGTGTCTGTTCAGTCTTTGTATCCTGTTTTCATTGATATGCTTGTTTTTCTGTTGATTTGTAATACTTTATTCTGGGTATGTGTGGTTTCTAGAATATATATGTATTGCGTTTCTCTTTTTTCAAACTGTAGCTTGCCTTTTGACTCTTTTAATGGTGTTTTTACATGAATGGAGATTCTCTAATGGTTTTTTTTTTTTTCTTTTTTTCTTTTTGAGACAGGATCTCACTCTGTTGTCCAGGCTGAGTGCAGTGGCAGAATCACAGTTCAGTGCAACCTGGACCTCCCAAGGCTCAGGTGATCCTCCTGCCCGAGCCCCCAAGTAGCTGGGATCTACAGGGGAGCACCATTATGCTCAGCTCTTCTTTTGTGTTTTTAGTAGAGATGAGGTTTTGCCACGTTGCACAGGCTGGTCTGGAATTCCTCAGCTTAAGTGATACACCTGCCTTGGCTTCCCAAAGTATTGGGATTATAGGCGTGAGCCACTGCACCCAGGCTGAGTTTCTTAATTTTAATAAAATTATACTTGATCAATCTTTTCCTTTATGGTGACTGCTTTTTGTGTCCTGTTTAAGACATCAATGCCTAACCTAAGAATACGAACACATTTTTCTGTGTTAGACTTACAGCAATTTTATTTTAGTTTATGCATTTATTTTTCAGACAGGGTCTCACTCTACTGCCCAGCCTGGAGCCTCCACCTCCTGGCTCAAGTGATCCTCTCACCTCAGCCTACTGAGTAGCTGTGACTACAGGCATGTGCCACCATTGTCTGGCTAATTTTTGTATTTTCTGTAGAGACGAGGATTCAACATGTTTCCCAGGTTGGTCTCAAACTCTTGAGCTCAAATAGTGTGCCTGTTTCAGCCCCCCAGAGTGCTGAGATGACAGGTGTGAGCCACCCCACCTGGCCATGATTCACTTTTTACTACACGGAGTGACTGCTTGATCCAGCACCATGTATTGACAAGACCGTCCTTGCCCTTCTGTACTGTTGGGCACTTTTTTTCCATAAATTGGATGGGCTATACGGTCATCTGATTTATGAAATTACTGTGGGTCTGTTTCTGGACCAATCTGGGCAACACAGTGAGATCCCGTCTCTACAAAATAAAGTAAAATAAATGATTTTTAAAAAGTGGGTAGAACAGATGGAGTCATAGGTGTAATTTATAAATGATTGTCAATTTCTTGGCTACATTCAGGTGTTGGTAAGTCAGATCTGTTGGACGTTCAGGCAAAATGTATTAAGTGAATTATATGGTGTTCAGAATGATTGCTGGATGTTCATTGTGACTTGAATTAGATGTTATTTGGGCCTTACAGAGCTACAGTTTTGACACTTTTATTTATTTGTCTTTTTAAAATGTTTACAATCTTCCTGTCAAGGCACTAACTATTTTCTACTTAATTGTTCTAAGTGTCCTTAATTTACCAGGAAAACTTTAGGGATTATACCTAAATAAGTGTTAAGCTGTTTAAAGGGCTGATGTGATGTGATGTAGACAATAGTATTCTACATAATAGTTTCAGGACTACATTGATTAAATTGTTTCTTTTTCCTTTAAAAAATTTTTTTTTTCTTGTGACAGGGTCTCGCTGTGTTGCCCAGGCTGGAGTGCAGTGGTGCAGTGGTGCGATCATGGCTCACTGTAGCTTTGAGCTCTCAGGCTTAAGCAGTCCTCTCAGCTCAGCCTCCTTAGTAGCTGGGACTACAGGCACGCACCACCATGCCCAGCTCATTTTTTATTTTTTGTATACAGGGTCTTCCTTCCTACGGTGCCCACACTGGTTTCAAACTCCTGGGCTCAAATGATCCTCCCACCTTGGCATCCCAAAGTGTTGGTGTTTCAGTGGTGAGCCATCACCCCTGGCCATTTTAGTTTTAATAATTTATATCTATTTCTAGTTTAAAATATTTACTAAAATCTATTATTTATGAATATGGTATTCATTATTGTTAAGATTATTTTGTATGTGTTTAATTTCATTTTCAGTATAAGCTCTTGGAAATTAGAAATCTTATCCCTTATTCACTACTGTATTCTCAGTACTTGACCTTGCCTGGTATGAAACAGGATATTGAATAAATATTTGTTAGATGAATGAGTGAATGAACATACTGATACCACATTCAACAACTCTCCAAGCATCACAGCATTCACCATCTAACAAATAAAATAGCTCGTAGAGAGCAGAGCCACAGTCAACCTGCCATAAAAGGAAGTGTCAATGAAAATCAACCTTTGTATGTGTAGCTGCTAAGATTTGGGGGCTTTTGTTACTGCAGCATGAACTAGCAAAGCTCAGTGAGACCGCAGATAGAATATACACATATAAATAGACCAGATAGACCAGTAGGTGAGATTCCAAAGATAGTTCAGTCAGCATTAACTAACTACACCCGCACTCTCCTCCTAACAGAAAGAATGGAATTCCTGTTCACTGAGATCTGCCTCAAACAGTACTTTGTGAAAAGTAAGCACTTTCTCTGGCTACTCAAGTGATCAGTCAGGACTCTTTTTCCCACACCCCGCTCCCACCCGTCTCCGGTTGGAGTGTGGTGGTACCATCATATCTCACTGTAACCTCTAACTCAAGGCTCAAGGAATCCTCCTGCCTCAGCCTCCAGAGTAGCTGAGACTACAAGTGTGCACCACCATGCTCTGCTAATTGTTTATTTTTTATTTTCAGAGACAGGGTCTTACTGTGTTCCCCAGGCTGGTCAGGAGTTGATTGCATGTGACAGAAACCAACCAACTCTAGTTCCCCACCTTTCAATCTGCTCCTTTCTCCGTCTTCCCAGTCTCAATAAGTGGCGGTTCCATCCTTCAAGTTGCCCAAGCGCTGAATCTCGATGCTAACCTTGATTTCTCTCTTTTATGTCACAGCCCATATGAAGGCAAATCATGTTCAGACCCAAGCGGAGGTTCCTGCTGACCCAGGCTCTCACCGGCACGTTGTCCTTTACTGTCCTCCTGAGGGTGTCTGGAGCTTCAGTGCTGTGTGCTCTCGGCCTCCATGCTGGGGCACCACCGACTCCCGCCGTCCAGGGCTTCCAGTGGACTCTCCGAGGCACTGATGTGGAATCTTCCCCATTCGGTGCACCAAGAGCAGCCTCACACGGTGTGGGCTGACATGAAGAGCTGCCAGATCCAACAGGTAACAATCCTGAGGTCAGGGAGTCCTGTCTCTATTTTGACTCAGATGCGAAGGGAAGATGCCGTGGACCCTAAACATCGCAGCATGACCAGCGTGTGCCACCACGACCTGCAGCGCGTGGTCAGGTGGAAGTTATTTGACTTCAGGAGAGGACAGTGTTCTCTTCGGGCCTTTCCTCAGTGGCCGGATGTGCGTCCCTCTCCTCTCTCTTCCCCTCTCACCCCCAGTCTCCATCCCCATTTCTCTCTCTCTTTCCACCTTGCTGTTCCCTTTCACCTGCTTTCTCCTCTTCAGCTTTCATGGTTCTCCCGTCCACCCGCATTTCCCAGGCTAAGGCCCCTGCACTGTGCTGGGTGGGGAGATGTGTGTGGATTTAGGCGGTGCCCTCTAGATGTGTCCAGGATGGGGGAACATGGCTCAGCTGCCAGTATATTGGTTTCAGAGAGTGGCCACTTTTGAAGGCCTTTCACAGCTCCCATTCTAGAATCGTGTAGGTCTTAAAACTGATGGGCCACAGTGGAATTCTTGGTTCCTCAGGACCTTGTGGTGGACACCTTCTTTCACTGAGCATTCACAGGGTGGCTATTAGGTGCCAGGCCCTGCTCTGGGCTAGGGGCACCATAATGAGTAAATATCAGGTCACTACCCCATGGAACCCACCACTGCAGGCATCGAGAGGGTGAGAAAGAAAGCGATGTGGCCTGTGTTTGTCCTTCTCACGTGGTCACCTGCCAGGTCCTGGGGGAGTGGGAGCCAGTGCAAGGAGAGAAGCCCAGTGAGCAAGGCAAAGGCACGATGTCAGACCCAGGGGCTGAGACCCCCTCCTGCAGCCGGGCAGCTTCTGGAGTGGACAAGGAGCAGCAGGAAGGTCATGGCCTGGTGTTCTGGGGTCCACTGGCCCATCTCATTCCTGTGGGTGCCAGAGTTTGTCCAAAGGGAGGACTCGGTGTCTCTGGAAACAGCAGGCCAGAGACAGGATGTTTCAGAAACGGAGGAAGGAACTGTACATCGTGGAAACAGAATATGGGTTTACAGTGGTGCGTCTCTCTCTAATAACTAGTTAGCGTGTTCCTGTTAATGGAAAACACTGGGGTTGTAAGTTCCCCTGGATCTTCTCATCGTTGTGTAAGTTCATTTGTTCCCCCTCCCTCCTGTCTTTTCTTTCTCCCCTCCTTCCTTCCTTCCTCCCTCCCTCCCTCCCTCCCTCCCTTCCATCATTCTCTTTTCTTTTTCTTTCTCTCTCTCTCTCACTTTCTTTCTTTTAAACTTTTTTGAATAGACCACACTGTACTGAAACCCACATTATTTACCAAAATCTCTGGAGCTGCTTCTGTCTTTCAGGCAGGAATGTCATCCTGTATCCCTCAGCCCCTCCCAGCCTCCTTCTCCTTTGATTTGTGGGTGCCCCTGGGGCAGCTGCTGAGTCTCAGGGGTTTCTAGTCTTCATCAAGTTCTGCCCACCTGGATGATTTGCCCCTGTCCTTACCAGAAGCCTGCAGTGTCTAGATCACTGAGGCTGCTTCCGCCTAACTGATCTACTGTCTGTATTCCGAGGGCACCCCAGCAATAGAGGCAAAAGGCACAGGCATTGAAATCTCTAGCTGCTCTGACTCTAGGTTGGTGCACTTCCATGCCAAGTACTAAGCGCACAAGAACCGGATGCCACCAAAACCTGATTTGGGTCTGCTGCCTCCTGATTTGTTTTTTAGAGCAGTTCTAGGTTTACAGATAAATTGAGTAGATAGTACAGAGAGTTCTCCTAGGCTCCCCTGACATCCAGCACACAATTTTCCTATTAGTGCGTTGTATTAGTGTGGTCCATCTGTTACAATTGATCAACCAATATTGATACATCATTAGTAACTAAAGTTTATAGTTGACAGTAGAGTTCATTCTTCGAGTTTTCACAGATTGAGTTTTGGCAATTACATCATGTCGTAAACCCCCAATACAGCATCATGCAAAATAGTTTCAGTGCTGAAGATTCCCTGCGCTTCACCATTTCCTGCCTCCTCTCCTCCACCCCTGACAACCACTCATCATTTCACTGTTTCTATCTTTTTGACTTTTCAGGAATGTACTACAGTTGGAATCATAAAGTATATAAGTTTCCCGACTGGCTTCTTGCTCACATGATGGACTTAAACTTCCTCCATGTCTTTTTGTGGCTTGATGGCTCATTTTTTAAAAATCACTGAATTAGATTTCATTGTATGGCTACAACACAGTTTGTTTATTCATTCACGTTGTGAAAGACATCTTGGTTCTTCCAAGCCTTGACAATGATGAATAAAATTGCTGTAAGTACTTATGTGCAGGATTTTGAGTGAACTTCAGTTTTCCCAAGTGACTGTACCATTTTGATTTTCACTAGCTATGGAGAGTTCTGGCTGCTCCTCATCTTTGACAGCATTTTATGTGTTTACCTTTTTGCATTTTAGCCATTCTAATAGGTTTACAGTGATGGCTCGTTGTTTTAATGTGCAATTCCCTAGTGACCAACGATTTTGAGCATTTTGTATATGCTTATGCGCCATCTGCATATTTTATTGGTGATGTGCTCAGATCTCTCACCTATTGTTATTATTTTTTTGCCTTGTGTTGCTTAGTTCTCAGAATTCTTCTTATATTTTGGACAGCAGTGTTTTATCAGATTATTTTGTATATATTTTCTGCCAGTCTTTGACTTGCTTTTTCCATTATCTTCACAGTGTCTTTCACAGAGCTGAAGTTTTTCATTTTCAGGAAGCTCAGCTTGATTTTTTTCATTCGTGGATTGTGCTTTTGGGTGTGTATCTAAGAAGTCATCATGGAACCCACGTTCCCGAGCTCTGTTCCTATGTGATCTCCTGGGATTCTCATGGTTTTGCACCTTACCTTTAGGTGTAAGGTTCCTTTTATAAAGGGCATAACATGCACACCTAGATTGATAGATTCATGAGAAGTGTAGTGATGGTGGGTTCATTGGAACGAGTGGCCCATGCCTCATGAGATGACTGCAGTGGATGTCCTGGGCCAGTGACCCTGGACTTCAGCCATATTTCAGCATCTCGAGGTACAGTACACCAACATCAGAGCTTCATGTTGAGTCAAAGCAGTTAACACAGCCAAGGTATTCAGAGGACAGTGATGGTATCAGTAGCTATAGACTGTTTCCAGCTGGGGAAATAAAGAAGTAAATTTAATAAGTCTTCTAAATTTGTCCTTGCCATAATGATAAATAACTTTATCTTGATAATGAATTATATCCTGGTAAGTTAATTATAATTTACCATAATGAGAAATAACTTTATGCTGAGTACAGCAGACACACAAGCCCTTGAGGACACATGCCTGAGGATTCTGATGAAGATGTGATGTTCACATATGTGCATAGTTGGACCTACAGGCCAGCTTTGAAACAGTGGAAGACTTAGTTTCAAATTCAAGATTGCTTTGAGTAGAAATTCACTTTACCTCTCTTTGCATGGCAATAGGGCTAATCTTCCCTAAGCTACCCCTTACAAGAAAAGGAATCATACTGGTAAGAATTCAGACTTCAGCAAACATGAGTATGTAAGGAAGTCTTATAAAGTGTTCTAGCCACCTAGCAAGAAACCAGGAATTTAGCAAGTTTGTTCACATTCAGGACAGTTGTGTTCACTAGATCAGAGGCCCTGAGACACGAAGAAGAGACCCACTAACAAGGGGAAGTGTTTCCTCCTGTCCTAGGACATCACTGCCAACTTCAGGGAAGCAGGAACACAGCTGCCTGCTTTACAGTATGGGCTGCTTTTGTGCCTGGAGTGTGTCTGATGTCCCAAGACCTGTACCTATTTCAGGGAGCCTGGGAGGAGCCTGAATCACGGATGGAATTGGACAGTGCATGGAGATGGTTGAGCAGGACGAGGGTAAGTGCAGGGGCGTGGCCAGGTCCTACTGGGAGACGGTGAGCGGCACTGATGGGGACAGACAAAGATAAAGTCAAAAGTGTGCGCTTCTGTGTCAAAAACTCAAACCAATAACTAGTTTGCTTTCATAAGCAATAAGTATTTTTCTATTTACCTGAGAATTTAATCTCAAAACAGAAATCATAAAAATAGTAAGTCCCAGGCATAAACCCTAAACTATAGCTCATATTTATTCTTTCTAAATAGAGCCATTAGTAAAATCTTCTTCATAAAACATATATTGTGGATATGAGAAGGTAAAAGTCGGCCGGGTATGGTGGCTCATGCCTGTAGTCCCAGCACTTTGGGAGGCCGAGGTGTGCGGATCATGAGATCAAGATAATCGAGATCATCCTGGCCAACATGATGAAACCCTATCTCTACAAAAACACAACAATAGGCCGGGTGTGGTGGCTCATGCCTGTAATCCCAGCACTTTGGGAGGCCGAGGCGGGCGGATCACAAGGTCAAGAGATCGAGACCATCCTGGTCAACATGGTGAAACCCCGTCTCTACTAAAAATACAAAAAATTAGCTGGGCATGGTGGCGCGTGCCTGTCATCCCAGCTACTCAGGAGGCTGAGGCAGGAGAATTGCTTGAACCCAGGAGGCGGAGGTTGCGGTGAGCTGAGATCGCACCATTGCACTCCAGCCTGTGTGACCAGAGCGAAACTCCGTCTCAAAAAAAACAACAAAAAAAAACCAACAATTAGCCGGGCGTGATGGCACATGCCTGTAGTCCCAGCTACTCGGGAGACTGAGACAGGAGAATCGCTTGAACCCGAGAGACAGAAGTTGCAGTGAACCGAGATTGCATCACTGCATTTCAGCCTGGTGACAGCAAGACTCTGTCTAAAAATAAAAAAAAGAAAATAAAGCAAAAGTCTTAGAATCATTGGCATTCCATAGAAGAGAGAATTAAATACAGTCAAGGGAAGACCCGTCTCCTAATTCTCTTGTATGTTCCAAAGGTCCAGGGAAATTCCAGGTCTAATTCCATGGAAAATAGAGGTGATTTTCCATGCTGTTAAAGCAACGTTGCAGGCACTTCTGAAGTTTGATCCCAATATACTAGGAGGGCACACCTCTGTCCTGGAAGACGATACAGGAATGAATACTCTTCCAGTGACTCATTGTGGTCATTCGTCCAGCATCACAGAAAACAAAAAATGGAAATATGGCCAAATTCATGATTTGCTAGCCCTCTTGTTCAGGTTTCTTACCTGATTCTTAGGATAACAGCGTTATCTTGAGGATTATGATGCAGATATGCTGTCCAAATATGTGCACAGTTTTGAGCAAAATGCCTGGTACAAATTGATCAACAAATAATTACTGAATAATTATATGAATATTTACTGAATGACATGGATCCTATGAATAGCTATGGAATAATTGTTGTGATTGCTTTTATTGGCAGTGATCAAAAGTCTTCCCTGTGTGACCTGAATTAAGCCACATAACTTGGTGAACCTGCAGTTTCATCATTTTTATAATGAAGAAACCTGACAGATTTTCCTTCTGCCACAGAATGTCAGGCCTCCCAGACACCAGAACATGTATATACATAAAGCCTTTGATGTATCTGAAAGCAGTATGCTCACAGTGTTGCTGAGGATGATGGGGGCTGTAGAGAGGCACGCTTTCCAATGATTGATCGAATCCTCTTTGCTTCACTTCCACATGAATGCTGGGCAGCCCAGGGTCACACCCATTGCACCCTGAACTCAGGCAAGCCCAGGAAGCAGCCAGACACAGGAGACCTGGGCTACAGAACGGTCTCCCAAGTCCCAGGCTCACAAAACCTGGGTGGCGATGAAAGCTGAGAAAGTGAGGAGGTGGTTCAGGGGATGACTCTTCCCTACTCGTTCCTGTCATCTCCAATCCACCTTCTATTGCACAGCAACCCGGAGAACCACCAACCACCCCTGACCATCACCTTGATCTTACTGTGTTTGGTTAGTGGGATGCAGCCACACATCAACGGCGTTAGACCAACTCAGAAAAATATCTCTCACACAGTCTTCCATAAGGACCGCCCATGGCCCTGTTATTTTCAATATATGGAAAAACGAAATGAAAACAACAAAATCATATCAGGTTTACCAGACTTCCCAAAGTAGATGGTCACATATGCTTTCAGGAGATCTCTATAGAAATGATTTTGATGACTTGACACCTTGAAAAGAGCTCTTCTGGGACTAAATTGACATCCATAAGTGACAAGAATGAGAGGTAGTGTTCAGTCACATTAAAAAACAAATCATCCCATATAGAGGAAGCTTTGGATATAGGAGCATCAAACTGGTCTTAAGTGAGATGAAAAGTCTCTTCTGCCACAAATATCAGTGTAGTGATATCTGCCAGTAAGAAAATATAAATCAGCATAACCATGGGATGCAGCAAGAAGAATATTGAGCCAGGAAATAAAACATTAAAAAAAAATGAATTCCTCATTCACTTTCTAGTGGATACAGAGAAAACTGCAGAAGAGTCAGAGGCTATCACGGCAGTGTAATGGGATGATGTGTTAAACTTGTGGAAAAGCCTTCAATTCTGTTTTCACATATGAGAAGGAGGGGTGACTGACTTCCTGATGAGCATTAAGAAAATATCACATGTTGGGAAACTGTTTCTGCCTTGACGATTTTATACACACAAGAGATGAAAAATGAGGCACATGCTGAGATGTACTGGGAATGAGATGGGACTGTGGCATTGTCACAAGGGTACACAAATACTGAGAGTGACTGATAGAGGAACGGCCCCCGTCGGTTGTGACCTCAGGTGAGACCAGGAGGCCTGTGTTTCAGCAAACCCTGGGCAATTGGAATGAAGGGCTCCTAAGATTCCATGACACGCCCAGCTTCTAATTCTGTTATTGCAACAGCAGACGGTTACCTGGTACACAGGCCACTATCTCCCACACTCTTGTCGGAGTCTGAGCTACAGGCAGCACCGTCAGCTCCCAGCTGAAGCATTGCGAACCTTGTTTTGGCAGTTAAGGTCCCTAAAGTGCTGTGAGGAGGGATCAAGTTTTCAGAACAGTAAGTGAGGAATTTGAGTTCTTGACATCCCCCAGTCCTGAAAACCTATTTGGTTTCCAGTTTTTAATCCATCCTGTGTTTGGGTTTCTTCTCCCTAGTCACTGGCTCTGCCTGTGGTGCCCCAAACGTCAGCATGATGGCATCCGGCAGAACGTGTTCGAGGAAAGCCACAGAGGTGAACTTTCCTGATACCATTGAGAATTCCTACTCCCAGCAGGAAGAGACCAAACCGAATTTCAGAGACAGCAAATATAGACTTCTTCTGAGCCAGGTGGCCTACTTCCGTAACTACCAGCTGAAGACATACAGTACGTTCTATAGGTTCACCACCGTGAAACTGATGAGTGATGTCCTGTCTTGTCTCTAGAAACGAATCGTTCTCTTCATCAAAATTAATTTCATTCTTCCTATACTTGTAGAAAGTAGCAATGGGTATTTTAACATTTAGTTAAAGATGGAAGACATAGGTCAAAGTATTTAGCCACTGTTCCATATCTGCAGTAAGGTGGTTGAGGGACTGGGGTTACAATCCCAGCTATTGATTTCTGACACAGGCACAAAACCACCTGTTTTTCTCAGGAAAAGGCTAAATTATGTTTACAGGAATTCTCTCTGTACTCTATAAGATCCTGCAGACAAGTAGCATCCAGTCTGTTGGTCTAAATGTCTGAGGCAACTGAACTTCCATTTAGTTCCAGTTTCTGCTGAGGCCCAGTAGGCAAAGCTGTGTTCTGGAGACACTGGTGGAAACCCAGTGATAGCACACAGTAGCCACTGTGAGGAGCTTGAAGGGGACCCTGCTCCTAATAGAATCTGTGGTATGTGTATGTGGCACCATGAAGAGCAGAGAGTACCCTGGTACTGGTGCCTCAGCCTCCCAATTAGCTGGGATCCCTGGTGGGCACCACTGCAAATGGCTAATTTTTCTATATTTAGTAGTGGCGGAGTTCCACCATGTTGGCCAGGCTGGTCTTGAACTCCTGAGGTCAAGTGATCTGCCTGCTTGGGCTTCCTAAAGTGCTGGGATTTCAGGCATGAGCCGTCTCGCCTGCTTCACAGATTCTTTTTTAAGTAAAGGTTGTTAGAATTCATTCATCGGTCCAGTCTTCTATATAAATTTCTCTAACCATTCATTGACAGTGATATATGATGAGATAAATCAGTATTGCAGCAATACTTCTGGAAAGTATTTAGAGCAATTTTTGAAGATGTAGGGGGGAAAGTTTTAATTATTTGCACTGACTTAGGTCAGAGGATACGTGATTAAGATCTACCAGAGGAGGGAGATTTTGTCCCGTGGATCTGAAAAGCAGCCTCATGTACTTCTAGGGCGACTTAGTCTAGGTCCCGTTAGAACATTCCTGTCAGAATAGCACATACTTACACTGAGAATATTTTACGTCCTTGTGCTTTGACCGAACACTGATTTGGTCTTGTGTGAAGTGCAATTTGCCCGATGTAACCTGCTCTTCTGAATTTGTTTACAGAAGATCGAAAAGATCACGATGAAGAACAGAAACACAGAGACAGCAAAAATAAACTTATTATGAGTCAAGTGGCCTACTACCTGGGCTGCCGGCTGAAGACGGAAGGTAAGTTCTCTAGGTTCACCATCACGGAAGTGCTGAACAGTGTCCTGTCTTGCCTCTGAAAAATGATACACTCTCTTCTTCAAAGTTAATTTAATCCTTCCCGTATATCTAGGAAAATAGCAGTGGGTATTTGAACATTTTGTTAAAGATGGAAGACAGAGGCCAAAGTATTTAGCAACTTTTCCACGTCTGCAGTAAGGCGGGTGTGGGACTAAGGTTAATATCGCAGCTAATGGTTCCTGACACAGGCACAGAACCACCTGTTTTTCTCATCAAGAGGCTAAATCATGTTGACAGGAATCCTGTCTACCATATAAGATCCTGCAGAACTTATAAGCAAGATAAAGGCAGAAGGGTTTATTTCCAGGTTTCAGGGTGACTGAGTAGCTAAGACAAGTTGTTTGAAGGAGGTCGAGAGAGGAGGTAAGAAGAGTAAAAGCGGGGAAACGACATCTTCAAATCAATAGGCAAGGCCGTCGGTGACGCCCCTCAGTCCCGATTAAACCAACTTGACGTCACCAGTTTCTAACCCATCGTGTGTTTGGGTTTCTTCTCCCCAGTCCCTGGCTTTCTGTGTTCTGCCCGAAACGTCAACATGGTGGCATCTGACAGGCCTCCTTCCAGAAAATACACAGAGGTCAACGTTGCAGAAAGCATTGAGAAATCCTGCCCCCAGCAGGAAGAAATCAAACCGAATGTCGGAGCCAGCAAAAATGGACTTCTTATGAGCCAGGTGGCCTACGTCCTGAACTACCGGGAGAGGACATACAGTAAGTTCCGTCGGTGACCCCCACGAAAGTGATCAGTGGTGTCCTGTGTTGTCTTGAGTAAGTAACCGCTGACTTCATCAAAAGTAATTTCTTCTGCCCATACTTGCAGAAAATAGAAATGGGTATTTTAACATTTTGGTAAAGGCCGGGCGCGGTGGCTCAAGCCTGTAATCCCAGCACTTTGGGAGGCCGAGGCGGGTGGATCACGAGGTCAAGAGATCGAGACCATCCTGGTCAACATGGTGAAACCCCGTCTCTACTGAAAATACAAAAAAAAAAAAAATTAGCTGGGCATGGTGGCACGTGCCTGTAATCCCAGCTACTCAGGAGGCTGAGGCAGGAGAATTGCCTGAACCCAGGAGGCGGAGGTTGCGGTGAGCCGAGATCGCGCCATTGCACTCCAGCCTGGGTAACAAGAGCGAAACTCCGTCTCAAAAAAAAAAAAAAAAAAAAAAAACATTTTGGTAAAGATGGAAGACAGAGGCCAAAGTGTTTAGCAACTTTTCCACATCTGCAGTAAGGTGGGTGTGGGACTGGGGTTACAATCCCAGCTATGAATTTCTTACAAAGGCACAGAATCACCTGTTTTTCCCAGCAAGAGGCTAAATCCATGTTTGCAGGAATCCTCTCGGGTCTAAGTGTCTGAGGCTACTGAACTTCCATTTTGTTTTGTTTTCTGCTGAGGCCCAGTGGGCAAAGCTGTGTTCTGGGGACGCTGGGGGAAACACGATCATAGCACACAGTTCCTGCTGTGGGGAGGTTAAAGGGGACCCTGCTCCTAATGGAACCTGTGGTATCTGTAAGTGGCATCATCAAGAGCAGAGAGTACCCTGGTACTGGTGCCTCAGCCTCTCAATCAGCAGGGATCCCTGGTGGGCACCACCACACCTGGCTAACTGTTGTATTTTCAGTATAGGCGGGGTTTCACCATGTTGGCCAGGCTGGTCCTGAACTCCTGAGGTCAAGGGATCTGCCCTCCTATGTCTTCTAAAGTGCTTGGATTCCAGGCATGAGCCACCGTGCCGGCTCCACAGATTCTTTTTTCAGTGAAGGTTGTTAGAATTCATCTGTTGGTGTAGTCTCCTATATAAATTTCTCTAACCATTCATTGACCATGATATATGATGAGTTAACTCGGTATTGCAGCAACCCTTCTGGAAAGTAATTAGGGCAAGTTTTTAAGATTTGGGGGAAAAAGTTTTGATTGTTTGCACTGACTTAAGTCAGAGGATATGTCATTGAGATCGACAAGATGAGAGAGATTTTGTCCCATGGATCTGAAAAGCAGGCTCATCTACTTCTCAGGCGACTTAATCTAGGGCCCGTTAGAACATTCCCATCGTAATATCAGATTCTTCCATTGAGAATATTTTACGTCCTTGTGCTATGACCGGACACTGATTTGGTCTTGTGTGAAGTGAGATTTGTTCAGTGTGACCTGTTCTTCTGAATTTGTTTACAGCTGATCAAAAAGATCATGATGAAGAACAGACATACAGAGACAGCAAAAATAAACGTATTAGTCAAGCGGCCTACTACCCGGGCTGCTGGCTGAAGACAGAAGGTAAGTTCTATTGGTTCATCATCACGGAAGTGCTGAACGATGTCCTGTCTTTACTCTGAGAAACTGAACACTCTCTTCATCAGAATTTATTTCATTTTTCCCATACTTCTAGGCAAATATAAATTAATATCTTAACATTTTCTTAAAAACGGATGAGAGAGGCGAACGTAATTAGCCACTTTTCCACGTCTGCAGTATGGCGGGTGTGGGACTCAGTAAAATCTCAGCTATCGATTCCTGACACAGGCACAGAACCACCTGTTTTTCTCTGCAACAGGCTAAATCTTGTTGACAGGAATCCTCTCTGTACCACAGAAGATCCTGCAGACAAGTAGCATCTAGTAAGTTGGTCTAAATGTCTGAGGCTCGTGAAGTGCGATTCAGTTCAGGTTTCTGCTGAGGTCCGGTAGGGAAGGCTCTGTTCTGGGGGCCTGGGGGAACTCCGGTGATAGTACACGGTACCCGCCGTGGGAGCTTAAAGAGGACTCTGCTCCGTCCATAATGTGATGGGAGGCGGTCTTTGGAACAAGAGGCGGCATCTGTCCAGTTGCAGAGGACAGAAAGGAGGCTGTGACAGGAGGGCGGTTATTGGAGTGGAAAGAGCTCTGGATTCAGAAGGAAGGTTCCCAGGCTGTATCTTCGGCAGTGTTTTTAGTAACTGTCAGTGAGCAATTGATTTCTCCTTCCCGACTTTCTCTCTCTCCATCTGCAAAGGCAGACACCTTGCAGTGTCCGAAGCATTCAAATGTGCAAACACTTATGACAGCTTATCCAAATGAGATGAAGCCCCTCGCTGTGTGGTGTTGGAGACAGCATTTGATGTGTGGGCATTGGGTGTTAGGAAGCAGTTCAGACCGGAGCACTCCCTGTGGAGAGAATGTCCCAGAATAACATAGCAGAAGCCACTGGGAGGGCCTGTGAAGTCACCTGATATGCAGAGAATTGTGGGTCAAATTTGTTTGTCCTCTCCTAAGAGAAAGAAACAGGTTGTAAATGTGAACTGTGACAGGAAGGCAAGCGTGTCCCTGGGCATCAGATCTGTGTCAGGATGGGGGAGACAGCTGCCAAAGTCCAGAGAGAGGCCGCACCAGCCTCCAGTGATGTGGGAGCAGAAGGTCTTTTGAACATTTGGCCTCACCTCAACGGTGAGCCTCCGGATCAGAAATGCATTGCCTGGTGGATCAGGAAACCATGCCAGGGCATTTTATTAAAGAGAAATCATGAGAGATATCAGTAGAACAGGGACCCACACACAGACGTTCATGTCCCTGTGCACATGGGGCTGACCGTGCTTGCAGAGTGTGAAGTGGGAAATACCTGAACGAACACATCTGTACTTGCAGAAAATGACGCAGATGAGGATGAAGATGTTCATGTTGTGGAGGCTGAGAAAATACCGGAGTCACGTGCCCCCAGGTAACACTGAAGAATCGGGAGCAAGTAGTGGGTGGTAAAGTATGGAAAAGGTGTGCAATCACACCCTCTCTGGCGTCTCCCATGGGCCAAAAGCCTGCATTCCCTTGGCCACAATACATTGAGTTCAACCCAACTCAGACACACGGTGTGGCAGCTGGTGTGGTTCTTCGTACGTGGTGAGTGCCATGTCTTAAGTATACAGGGATAACCGTCTCTGTTCTTCTCAGCTCCTTTCTGCCCAGTGTGATGAATACCAGCTGCTGTCTTTCTGTCTTGTTCCCATGGCAGCCATGCTCTGTGGCAGAGAGGAGGATTGCCTGTTTCTTGTCAAAGGGAACCTCCCGTTTGCCTTCTGTGACCCCTGTCTTATTCCTCCTGTCCAATACTTCTTTGTTTAATCTTCTGTCATCTCTATTTCATCTGGCTCATCAGGGAGGTGCAGAAGGTTAAAGTCAAGAGAGTCCCTGAAGACTCACTGGAGGAATGTGCCATCACTCCTTCAAGTAGCTACGGCCCGACTAACTCTAGCCAGCCTCGCTGAGACACCAATGAAATCACATTTGAGGAAGACAGCGTCGACTCTGCACTGGTTGAAGAGAGTCCATCATCTCCTGATGTAGTGGAGGATGCTCTGATCATTCTTTCAGGTGACCTCTACATTCCTTGTTTTTGGTACCTCTGTCTAGGCTGAGGAAGATCAACTCTGAAGACAGGCTCTATACACACAAATCGGTTTGAATAAATACATGTGATGGGATACTAAACACAGTTATCAGGGAATTTTTATCTCTTCCTCAGTTCATGCCATGAGTTTGTCTCCCAGGCCCACGTGTCAAGTTACCAGACCCCAGGCCAGTGTGACAAACTCATGGTCACCTGAGTGCAGGAAGTGTACAGTAGGTGTCTGTGAAGTCTCTGAGCTTTGATTTGGTATCTCATCACCTGTAATGATGTCATCTGTCCCTGAACGATGTTCATGGAGTTTCTATTTCTTGTTAAGGAAACTGGGAGCCTTGCCTATTTATTTGGAGTTATTGTTCCCCAGGTTTCACTGCTCCGAGCTTTAGTCTTGATCTCTTTTAAGTCAGCTTGCTTAGCTGCACAGTCACCTTGAAACCAGGAGGAAAACATTTCCTCTTTACCTTGCTGATAGGTTTCCATAAAGGAAGGCTCACCCCGGCTCTCCGCCCCATCCGTGCAATGGCCGGTCTGATTGTTCTTGGTAGCATCACATATTGTTTGTTGTTGTTGAGTTGGAGTCTTTTTTTGTCACCCAGGCTGGAGTGCAGTGGCACCCTCTTGGCTTACTGCAATCTCCGCTTCACGGACTCCAGTGATTCTCCTGCCTTTGCCTCCTGAGTAGCTGGGCCCACAGGTGCTCACGACTACATCTAGCTAATTTTTGTATTTTTGGTAGAGACGAGGTTTCACCATATTGGCCGGGATGGTCTTGAACTTCTGACCTTAAATTTTCCCCCTGTCTTGTCCTTTGAAATCACGGATTTTGTTTTTTCTTTTCTTTGTGATGCAGTCTCCCTCTGTTATTCAGGCTGGAGTTCAGTTCCACGATCTCAGGTCACTGCAACCTCTGCCTCCTGGGTTCAGACGATTGTGCTGCCTCAGCCTCCCGAGTTGCTGAGACTGTAGGCGCATGCCACCATGCCCAGCTAATTTCTTTGTATTTTTAGTAGAGACAGGCTTTCACCGTGTCAGCCGGGATGGTCCCGATCTCCTGACCTCGTGAAGTGCTCACCTCGGCCTTTCATAGCGCTGGGATTCCAGGCGTGAGCCACCGTGCCCGGCCCGCAGATTCTTTTTTGTTTGTTTTTGTTTTGTCTTTTTTTATTCCTTCTCCCTAGAGACTGTCAGAAAGGGTCAATGGCAACTCTATTGCTTGTCATCATGGTGGGGTATTGGGGAAAGTTTTCCATGAGCAATAATCTCATCTCAGCTAAAACTCATTGGCTACGATACTGCCACTGTGCAAAGCTCACAGATTCTTTTTCAATCAGGTGTGGTTAGAGTTTACATATTGTCCAGTTTCATGTCTAGATGCCCTGACCATTCAATGCCCTTGCTACCTGGTGAGATAAGTCGGTATTGCAGCCACACTGCCAGAAAAGAGTTTGACTGATTTTTGGAGACTTTCTGGGAAAAAATTTGGTTTAACTTTGCATAGACTCAGGGAGAGAATATGGCATTATGGTGTACCCGAAGAGGGAGATTTTGGCCTGTGCATCTGGAAAGCAGGCTCACCTACTCAGCAGGCTTCATCTCGGGCACCCTGGAATCTTACTGTCAGAATTTGTATTCTTGCCCTGAGAGCATTTCTGTGCTTGTGCTGTGACTAAACACTGATTTGGTCATATGTGAAGTGTGATTTGCTTAATGTGACCTGCTTCTCTGAATTTATTTACAGAACGTCAAGGTGATGATGAGTAAGAGGAAGAAAAAGGGCCCTTTTCCCCCAGGTAATGCTGTGGAGTTGTGGCCTGTTAGTTCAGTAGTGACACCTGGAGACTGCAGATCCAGGGAAACCGAGGAAGTGATCACTAGAACTCTTTCTTCCATTCACCCAGCTACAAATTGTCCTATTGACAATGTTGTGGGTGATTCGTGGCACTTTTATAGGTTTTAATTTCTTAGTCCTCCCAAGATAGGAGCCTGCGGTCAGATGAGCCAGGTGACCTCAGCAAACGGGACGTCCTGCTGTCGCCTGTTCTCTCCCCTGTGTTTAATTCCAGGGAGAGACACATACATGCTTTCTGCCTATTTGTTGTTAGCATGTTTGCTAGGATTTGTGAAGAGAAGAAATTCAAAAACTATACATGTGATATCAAAATACTGGAAAAGGGAGGCCCTTAATACCCAAGATCTGGGTGTCTGAAATGCCCCGGGAGCTCTGTTCACTTGAACGCTGCATGTAAAATTCAACACAACTGATGCGAAGTAGTTGAAGCCCCGTGTTGGTTCTTGTGCTGCAGTTCATGATGAGAGTTTACAGGGAGTCTGGGTGGCCTGCAGTGGCTCATCTGTGCAAATGCACTGAGCACCTGCTGCTCATTTGTGCTCTGTCCCCAGGGTAGTCACCCTCCACCCTGCATTTAGAAGGATAGTTTTTTTTTCTCTTGAAGGGAAAATGCCTTTGCTTTCTGGGACCACTCCATTCTAACTTCCGTCAGATCAGCTGGGAGACTCTGTTGTCTAATCTCTGTTGGTTTAATCTTCTGTCACTCTGTCCTGCCTGGCCCATCAGGAATCCGCAGGAGTCTGTGGAGGAGGAAGCCCCCCAGGAGTCCTGGGTTGAAGGTTATTCGACTCTCTCAGTTCCTCCTGGCACATCTGCCTTCAATGAGCCTTACAGGAGCAACTTGCACTCATTAGAGGAGCAGCAAGTCGACTTGGCTCGTGACGTAGACAGTGAGTACTCCATTGTGAAGGCGGTAAAGCTCCATTTTGTGTCCCAGATAGACCCCATAGTCTTTGGGCTTTGCTCCCCTGTCCGGGCTGAGAGTTGTCATCTCTGTGGGCTGAACCTGTACATCAGTGTAGATTTCAATCACTCTGGATTCAGTCTGAGGCACGGACTTGGGGTGGGTCAGTGAGCTTTGCTCTCTCTCTAGTCCCAGGCCATGCCCGTCGCACCCTGGACCGACTGTCAAGACATTGAAACCCAAGGCAGGTGTTGCACACTCACACCAAGCTATGCAGCCCATGCCCACAAGTTGTCTGTCCATCTGAATTCAATGTCTCTTGCCAGCTACCAAGTTCCTCATGAGTTTTGTTCCCCAAGCATGTCTGGGAGGTTCTTCCCTGTTTGTACAAACCTGGTGTAACTGTTTGTACACACTTGGGATCAAAGGTTAATGGTCTACCAGAATAGGGACACTTCACCATTGGTTCTGAGACACAAACCAAGGAATCTCTATCATGATTGGCCTTGGGACCTCCTGAAGACTGTCTCTCACATTGTCCTGTCCTCATGCTGAGGAGCCTGAGGTCCGTGTGTAGGGATTAGACAGTGGACTGTTATGGGTGTAGGGGAATTGGCTTATTTTGTCTGTCCCTGTCTGAATTTATTGCAGAGATTAAAAATGATGATGACAAAGAAGAGGACCAAGACCCACTGTGCCCCAGGTAACTCTGAGCAGTTGTGAACAGCTAATTATTGTTAACACCTGGAGACGCCAGGTCCAGGGAAAAGAGAGTGGGCTGACAATATCGACACCATGTTTTCAACGAAGCCTGAACTACTCCTACTAACATTGCTGTTGGTTTTCGTTGCAGTAGATATTCAGGTTTCCATTTCTTCCTCCCCTTATCATGTACTAAGTGCCGTAGGTTGAGCATACTTGTTTTTATGATCAGTGTCCGCTGTGTGTCCTGAGGGTACTCACTCAGAGTGTCCTTTTACTCCCTCATCAGCGTGTCACTTGGACGGTTAGCTCAGCTTACTTTCTCTCTCTCTGTCTCTCTCTCTCTCTCTCTCTCTCTCTCTGTCTCTCTGTCTCTCTGTCTCTCTTTCTCTCTCTCTTTCATTCTTTTTTACCCTACTCTTGCCCATCCCAACATAAGGCAGTAATTTTTTGTCATTAATGGATCTATGTTTTTTCTTTATTAACCACTTTCTTGTGCTACCCATGAAATCTAGTTGGGGCTCTGCGGTGTCTTATTTTCCCTGACTTATTCTTTGGTTTTTCCTCCTTTTCTAGGCTCAGCGTGGAGCTGGTGGAAGCAGAAGAGCCCGAAGTCTTCTGGTGCTCACTGGATACATTGTATTCAACGTATACAGCTTATCCTGAGTTTTATTACATATGCCAGGATTACACATACGCCATTTTTTTACTTGTGGAAGAGCATGTTCGCTTGACTTTGGACATGGACAGTAGGTTTCTTACTATGACGGTGATAAGCCTCCACCTGGTCTCCCGGATAGGGGTCATATTCCCACACTGAGACAACACGTCACCTGGGACTCTGCCGGTGCAGATTGTGAACAATGCCATGTTCTTGCTGAAACACTTAGCCTGAGTTTCATAGCCTGAGGTAATCTCCAGACAACTGCAGAATGTAGACCAGTGAGCAGCACGACGGACCTGTCTCCTTCAGACAGCCCGTGTCACCCCAGATCACACAACTGAAAGAGAAGAGACTTTTTGGGTTGAAAAAGAGTCGAAAGATAATGTAGCTCCATTTCTTTAGTTCTTTTGAACCCAAAGTGTCCCCTCACCTTTTTGTTGTTGTCATTGATGGTGGTGACATGGGCTTGTCTGTAGACAGGTCAGCTGTCTGCGTCGATGGTTTATACTCTGCAGTTGTCTGAAAATGTCCTCATGATTAAATTCAGCCTAAGTGTTTTTGCGGGAACAGTGCAGGGTCAGTGCTACCTCAGCCATCTGCAGGCAGAGAAGGTCCCGTGTGTATCCCACCGTGATTGTGATGCCAGGACTGTTCCACCATCTGTCTACCATCATGATCATGGTACCCGGACTGTTCCACCATTTGTCTATCACCATAATCGTGATACAAGGACTGTTCCACCATTTCTCTATCACCATGATCATTATACCAGGACTGTTTTTCCACTTGTCTACCACCATGATCATGGTACCAGGACTGTTCCACATTTGTCTATCACCATGATCGTGATACCAGGACTGTTCCACCATTTGTCTATCACCATGATCATGATACAGGCGGGACTGTTCCACCATTTGTCTATCACCATGATCATGGTACCAGGACTGTTTTACCACTTGTCTATCGCCATGATCGTGATACCAGGACTGTTCCACCATTTGTCTACCACCATTATCGTGATACCAGATCTGTACCTTTCAGAGACACCTTATTTATACCGAAGTAATTCTAAAAATGGTTTTTAGAAGTATTTGTATGCTGTGTTCAAATGATCATCCCCTAAACATTTTTTTTTCATTAGTCATCCCTGGCGCTATCAATTATTATATTTATATCTTTATACTGGAAATTTTTCATTTTTACTGTATCTTTGCTTTTCCTAGTTTCTGTTGTTGAAAAAAAAAAATTCCCTGCCTCATTTTCATTTTTGCCAAAGTTAATTTTAATCTATACTATTAAAATTTTTTCTCTTAAGGTAAGACTATCAGCAAATAAGGCCATAGCAAAACAGAGAATTCACTGATTTTGAAGCCTTTGTTAATTTCTGGCTGACAAGGGACGTAGTTTTCTTAGTTAGCTGCTAATACCTATTTTAAGTGAGCAGCCAGCGAAATGTCTATTAGACCAAGGACATGCAAAGTCCAGGCCATTCTCTTTGAGTCTTTTAAACTATTTGAAAAGAGAAGAGAATAGGTAGATTCCACATATGTGGACAGGAAGGAGAATACACTAAAAGAAACAGATAACTATTTCCCAAAACAGAATAGAAATTAGATTTAAATAAACACACCCCATTAAAATTTATAAAACATTTTCTCACAAAATGTAATCTCTCTAAACTTACCTGTTATATGAAAGGCAGTTCTTAATATGTCACACTACATTGACTGTTGACTGTTGATATCCATGTGAACGTATTTCCAAGTTTATTATTTGAAAAAGCAAATGGGCTATAATCCTTTCTTTTTGCAGTGATCTTTTTAAGATTGATGATTTTTTGTGAAAATAAAACCAAAGATTTTAAAGATTGAAAATGACATTAAAATTTATCTTCTCAAAGTAATGATGTTGAACTCTGCATCTTATTCTTGTTTATAATGTAGCTGTCAAGTGATCATTGAACCATTGTTTAAATATTTGAAATTCCTGGGAACACACTGCATCCCAGGGTGTATCTTCTTTTTCTTTTCTTTTTCTCTTTATTTGACTTTAAGTCCCGGGGTGCGTGTGCAGATCTTGCAGGATTGCTACGTAGGTCTACACACGCCATGGTGGTTTGCTGCCTCCATCCCTCCATCACGTACATTAGGTATTTGTCCTAATGCTATTTTTTCTCAATATTCCCATCCCTTGCTATCCCTCCCTCGCCCCCCACCCTCAACAGACCTCAGTTTGTGATGTTCCCCTCCTGTGTCCTTGTGTTCTCGTTGTTCAGCATTCTCTTACGAGTGAAAACGTGGTGTTTCGTTTTCTGTTCTTGTGTCAGAATGTCTTGGATCGACATTTCATTTGCACATCAGAAAATGAGGCAAAATCCACTCTGGTCTTAGGGCCAGAGAAGAGCTGTTGAGGCCTCCCTCACGGAACACACTCTCTCAGTTTACCAGAGTTTCCTGTACCGAGAGGAGATTTCTGCCAACAGTAGTGTTATATTCTTTTTGCCTTCGCTCTTTTTCTTTTGCCCAAGGAGGCCAGATGATTGTCAGAACGGGAATTGGGACTTCCTGGGTGCCTTTCCCCCTCTTCCGTGTAATATGTAATGACTGCCACCTATCAAGTGGGATTGGGAGACAGGGAATCTCTCATTTTCTTCTTTGTATACTCCTGTGTTTGTTTCGTTGGTTTGGGCAACATTTTCCTACCAGAAATGAAGATTTGTTGGATTTAAAACAAAAAGTAATCAGCCATGGTTTGCATTTCTATAAAACACTCACACCAGGCCATACTCACCTGCTGTGACTCAAAGTCAACCATCAACTGTGGAGGTCAGGAGGCAGGGCCCTGACATGTAAGCACAGTGTGCTTTCTGAGAACTTGGCCAAGTTGATGCTATTCCAATTTCTCAATGTACCATGACCCATTAATTGTGGTTTTAAAAGCGTACATGAATGCTACTGAAACCCCAGGGATTCCGTCTAGATCCTGCTTCTCAACACAAAGCCAACCACTGAGACATTGAGTATTGCCAAGGAAGAAGCTTTAATCAGGTGCTGCAGCTGAGGAGATGGGAGATCAGTCTCAAAGTGATCTCCCTGATCAACTAAAGTTCAGGGTTTATATAGCAGGGAAGAAACGTAACTGTGTGGCAAAAGAGGAAGTAGGGAGGGGTGAGGAAGCACACATGATGAATGAGGGGCCTGGCATCTCACTGTCTGGATGCTGTGACTGAGTTTCACGTCTATGATGCTTTTTGAGAGACCTGTGCATCCTTTCCTGAGGAAGGAACTCAGGTAAAACAAATGTAAGTTTCTTTTACTGGATTGCTTGACCTCAGGAGTTTGAAACCAGCCTGGGTAATATGGCAAAACCCTGTCTCAAAAAAAAAAAAAAAAAAAAAAAAGGATGAAAAAGTAAAGGAGAGAAAAATCTCTGAACTAAACTTACCCCTTAAACTTTGACCTTGAAATTCTCATGTGCCCACCTCTGCTGCCTAGAGGAATAGGGGGCCATCAGGCAGAAGACAGGGGCATGTGGGATTGTTGAGCCTAATGGAGTGAATGGTTTTAATTTCTGGTTCTGTGTTTCATGAAAGCAGTTTATTTTGATTGTCATCTTCTGAGGACAAGGCACTGATTGGTGTGAACGTTCAAGATTTAGCAGGAGTAGCTGCGTTTTTCAGACCCAGGAGACAAAGCCCTGTAAGCTAACAGCACAGGGATTAGTGAATAGGACGTTTGTACTGCAGAAAGTCCTGTTTCTCTCTAACATGTCCCAAATGAAAGCACTGTGATTTGGTGTTCACTAGTTACTGCCTGCAGGAGTTCAAACCATTGCAGGAACGTGGTGAGGTTACTCTTTGTATGTACCTAGTTGCTAGCATTCTAATGACAGAACCGTGAACAAAAGCATCAAAAATGTGACAGGGCCTATGGCAAACTTATCAAATCAGACAATTAACTTTTCTCCCCATCATTTAACAAAATGGTAAATACAAAGCACAGTTTTGGAAATTTAGTATGAGGATAAATAATTTCCTTTTCTTTAAACACCATATAATAAGGAAAAGTGACAGTAAACGCACAGTCATTTTTTTCAGCTATGTTATTTATTTCTTCGTTTTGACACAGCGTCTCCCTCTGTGGACCAGGTTTCAGTGCAGTGGCAGGATCTCAGCTCACTGCAACCTCTACCCCCACCTCTCAGGTTCAAGTGATTCTCCTGCCTCAGCCTCCTGAGTAGCTGGAATTACAGGCATGCACCACCGTGGCCAGCTAATTTTTGTATTTTTAGTGGAGACAGGGTTTGGACATGTCGGCCAGGCTGGTATCAAACTCCTGGCCTCAGGTGATCTGCCCACCATAGCCTCACAAAATGCTGGGATTACAGGCATCAGCCACCACATGCGGTCTTCTTTTAAGCTATTTGAAAAGAGCATAATTTCCTATTTCCAAGATTGGTTTCTGGATACAGTACTAATAACAGATTAGGTCACTGTCACCACTAAAATCTTCAAACCAGTGCGATCTTTGTACATGTATTGTTTTCAAGTACACACATGAAGGTCCAGCAGTGATACAGGCTAGGGATCAAAAATCAATAGAAATTCACACATCTATTTAATATTATTATTATTACCAGTAAATCCAAACAAATGCCTCTTAATTTTAATAATGGTAACACAGCTAAAGGAGGTTAAGAGAAATCCCAATCAACATAATTTCCTTAAGGATGAGGCCAATCTCTTCTGAACACGAAAACTTTGTCCCCACATCATGGTTTTTCCTCATTAAAGGAAAGGATCCACAACAACTCACGTGATTGATTGAAACCATCTCAAGTTCCTGATTGCACTGAATGAGCACACCAATTAAAAGAGACTGGCAGAATGGAAAATGGGGTTCACCTGTATGTTGTCTACAAGAAACATGTTGTCTACAAGAAACCTACTTTCAATAAGAAGACACAGAGATATTTGAAGTGAAGGGATGGGGAAAGGTATACCGTACTCACCGTAATCAAAAGAAAACTGGAGTGGCATCCGGGCACCGTGTGAGCCTGTAATCCCAGCACGTTGGCAGGCCGAGGCCGGTGGATCACTTGAGTTCAGGACAAGCCTGACCAACATGGAGAAACCCTGTCTCTACTAAAAATACATACTTAGCTGGCCATGGTAGTGCATGCCTTTAATCCCAGCTACTAGGGAGGATGAGGCAGAAGAATCATTTGAACCTGGGAGACACATGTTGCACTGAGTCGAGATCACACCATTGCACTCCAGCCTGGGGAACAAGAGCTAAACTGAGTTGGAAAAACAAAAGAAAGAAAGAAAGAAAGAAAGAAAGAAAGAAAAAGAAAATAAAAAACGAGAGTATCTAAATTAATTTGAGACAGAGCCAATTTCAGAGGGAGAAAAATCATGGAGATAAAGAGAATCATTACACAATGATAAAGAGGTCACTTCTTCAGGAAGATAGGACAATCCTTAATAAGTATGCACCTAACAACAGAGCATCTAAATACAAGAAGCAAAAACTGGGAGAACTTCAAGGACAAATAGACAGATTGGCTATGACCATGGGAGACGTCAGCATCAGTAATGGACACATCGCGGAGGCAGGAAATCAGTAAAGATACAGTGGAACTGAATGCCACCATCAGTCACCTGGGTCCGACCAACTTTTTAGATAATTTCCTCCAACAAGAGCAGAATACATATTCTTTTTAGGGTCACATGGAACGTTCACCAGGATCCACCGCATTCCGGCCCATAAAACACACTTCGACACATTTAATGGGATAGAACTCACACCGACTATGCCCTCCAGTCAAAGTGTGGAACTGAAGTAGAAATCAGTAACAGACAGATGGCTGGAAAACCCCAAACTGGAGACCAGGCCACACACTTCTAATCACACATGGGTCAAGAAAATGTCTCGGGACTAATGACATATTTTGAGCTAAGTAAAAATGAACATACAACTTGTAAAAAATGTCCAGGTGCAGCAAAATTGGTGCTTAGAACGTCATAATATTGACTGCATATGTTAGCAAAGATAAAAGATCTATAATCAATAATTCAAACTTACACTTCAGGAAACTCAAAAAACAAGAGCGAATTAAATTTAAAGTGAATGGAAGACAAGAAGCTATAAAATTAGAGGAGAAATCAAGGAAATGGAAAACCAGAAATCAATAGAGAAAACTCAACAAAACCAAAAGCAAGTTCTTTAAAATCATCAATGATATTGATAGACATCTAGGTGGTGAACCAAGAAACCATGAGAGAAGATACAAATTACTCATAAGAAAAATAAAAGAAGGTCCTCACTACTGATCTCACGGACATTAAAGGGAAAACAGATGAAGATTATCAACAATTCTCTGCTCGCAAATATGAGGACTTGGATGAATTGGACCAAGTCCTTGAAAGGCACAGTCTACCCAAACTCACACAAGGAGAAACAGATAACCTAAATAGATCTCTACCTGTTAATCAAATTGAAGCAACCATGAATAAAGCACCAGGTCTAGATGGTTTCACTATCAAACAGTTAAGGAAGAAATGATACCAATTCTCTCTAGAAAGTAGAAGCCGAGGGAACACGTTTTAACTCTGGTCTAAGAGGCAAACATTAGGAGCAAGCCCAGACACATGGTTTTGAACCAGGGCGTTGAACTAGTCTGGACTGCTAACCAGCTCCGAAACTCAGCCCTGGAAAGAAGTGTAGAAGCAAGAAGGAAACACAGCTTCCGGGAACTGGGAAAAACGGCGACCCTCCCATGGAGCCCAAGGCAGGTGTGAACCGGTGTGTGAAGGCTGATGTTCGCAGGTAGGAAAGAGCACGATGGAGACAAGTGTTCTCCGTTCTGCTCTTGCTTCTGACTCCGTGGCTACGGACCAACCGCGGCTCCCACCGCTTCACAGAAGAGATTTGTCAGCGGCTCTGAATCCGCCAGGGAGGCAGCTGCCATGTGACGTCCTGGGCCCAGGTGAGCTTCTCTGAGGAAACGAGGAGATGGAAACGGGGGAGGACAAACCAGACGATCGCGGGGCTCTCCTTTTGCAGGTTTCCTCCCCAGACCTGCAGAGCTGATGATCGTCATGACCTCCGCACCGCGCTGCTTAAAGAGAAGCATGAAATAGAATCCCCTGGACAGAAGATTTGCCTGGCGGGGTGTAAAACCAACAGGGGTGACAGAAATGAGTTCTGGGGCCGTGCTGCTCTCCAGTCGGGGCCCGATGATAGTTTTGCCAAGATGACCAAGGACTGGGGTCTTTGTGGACAGAAAGGTCCGAGGCCCCTCTCCGCAGCGCCCCTCATCTGCAGGTGGGTTCCTCCCCACACCCCTCCCCTCTCCCAGGGCCCCGTTTTCCCTCTCTGCGTGGTCTGCCAGACCCTGACAGCTTCTATGACGCTGTGACCTATCTAAGGGACAGACGGTTATGGTAAGGAAATGTAAAAACCACAGGGAACTGCATTGGCCGGGAATCGAACCCGGGTCTCCTGCGTGGGAGGCAAGAATTCTACCACTGAACCACCAATGCCAGCCGGATGAGCCCTCCGGCCTTTCCTTGGAAACAGGTGCGCTACGGCCATGGGAAAAGGAGTCAAGATTTTCCCCGTGTGCTCTTTGGAAGATATCACTCACGACAAAGACACCCAGAGCGAAGGCTCGCGTTGGAGATTTGTATCGGGCAATACCACAAGGTTAAGGCTTTGCATTAAAACAGCTGACTTCATAAAGCCTTATTCTGAAGTGGGCTCTGTACAACCGGGTAACAATCCTCTGTGGGAAAACATCAGAAATGCGCCCAGTGTCTTGTCTCTGGTCCCGTATCCAGTGGGCGCCTGTGGAAAGTTCCTGCCTCGCTTCTTGATATCCTGTCCTTGCCGTCCCGTGGCTTGGTGCCTCCCAGACCCTTTCCTCCCGTTCTTGAGATGAACATCAGCACTTTCCCCAAAACGACCTTCAGAACCCAGGGACCTCGGACTGGGAAGCGGGACTCCTGGGACTGTGCCTGGGAAAATCCAGGAGACCTGCTTGATATTTGAGCTTCTCTCCGCGTAGACCTCTCCAATTCCGGAAAAACACCCCGGATCAGATCTTGCGTTTACCTTCTTATGCCTTACAGAGACCAAAACGGGAGCGGAGAAATGGGCGCTTCACTCCAGGATTTCTTTCCTTCGTCTCACCCTCGCCGCTCACACAAGGAGGCCAGTTCAGGGAAAAACAGCTGTATTCCGATCGATTCTAGGTAGGTGCTGGGATCTTGTTCCTCTAACTAACGTAAAGCGTTCTTTTGCTGTTTGCTTTGTCTGATATCCCTGTTTTCACTCTCTCTTTTTACAATAAGCCTGGTTCAGATTTCCACCGCTCTTTTTGTTGGGTGTGTGTTTTCTTTGTGTTTTAAATGTTTTGTTTACAATTTTTACTTTAAGATCGGGGAACATGTGCAGGACGTGCAGGTGTGTAACAAAAGCAAACGTGTGCCCTGGCGATTTGCTGCACAGATCATCCCAGCGCCCAGGTACTGAGCCCAGCATCCATTAGCTGCTCTTCCCGATGCTCGCCCTCCTCCCAGCCCCCACCCTCTGCAGGCCCCGGTGTGTGTTGTCCCCACCCCTCAGCTCCACGTGTCCGTGTGTGCTCGTCATTCAGCTCCCACTTATCAACGAGAACACGCGGTATTTGGTTTTCTGTTTCTTCATTAGTTTGCTAAGGAGAACGTGCAGGGCTTTTAATATTTAACCCTTTCCTGTCCATTCAACTGTTAAAGCCAGCATTTCCTTTTCTATCCAACCTGAAAGATTTAGATCCATGATAATTAGCAGTGATTAATGTTATGTTAGAGATGACTGTCACAGATAGTCTCATTCCAACCACCTCATTGTATCATTTCTGTGTTTTCGCTTTGTTTTTAAGTCTCTTTCTGCCTTTCTTACTAGACAGGTCTGTCTGGGTAAATTTTCTGTTTTCCTGTTGTGTTTCTGAAATTCCTTGTTCCTGCCCAGTAAATATATCTTCTGAGATCGCAGGTGCACAGGAAGAAGCGAATCCTGTACCTTAGCTCAGGGCACATTGTGGTGGCTGCTCTGAGCAAGGCCCTTACTGTCTTTCCTTCTTTTCTCTGTTTACCCCCTTCCCATTCCCTTGTCCTCTTCTAGAAACACGTTCTGAGTAGCTTCCTATATGCTCTTTTATCCCACACTTTCTCAGCATATTTCATTAAGGGGATGTCTTTGAAAAACATACACTATGCTTGGAGGGGATGTTCAAACAACTTTACAGTGTGACTTAGTTCCCCAAATCCCATTCCAGCCTCTTTACTCCATTCTATGTACGATCTTCTCAGCTTTTCTATTGTAATAGTCAAGTTTATGTAAAAACGGGTTGGGTGGGGGGGACGTCAAGCCAGTACAAAATGGACAGAACACTTGAACAGCGTTTGTTCAGAAAAGAGGCTTCCTTAATGTCCAAATGGCATAAGAAAAGATGCTTGGTATCATTACTCATTCAGGAAACACAAATTTAAAATGCCATGGTTCCCCGTTACATGCCATCAGAATGGACAACATTTAAGAGACAGAGAAAACCACCAGCTTATAAGAATGCAGAGCAAATGTATCTCTTGTTACTGGCAAGACAATAAAATAGTGAGACCATTCTACAAGACTCTTTGATACTTTCTAATAAAGTTAAAAATACACCTGCTCCTTGAGCCAGTCATTCCATTAATAAGTTTATATTCAAGGGAAATGAAGGCATAGGTCCATTAAAGGGCCCATAGTAGAATATTTCTAACAGCTAATTCACAATAGTCCTAGGTAGAAATTGCCCAGCTGTCCATCAATGGTAGAGTATTTATCAGTAACACCAAAAAGCTGAGACACATGCCATAAAACGGATGCATCTCAAAACCATTGTTGCATTAAAAAAGAAAACAACAGACAAAATCAGTATATTCCTTTACGTGAATTTCAAGAAGAAGCAAAAGTAATCCATGGAGACAGAGATCGGAAGGGTGATTGCCTAAGTGGGATTGGGTGAGGATGAATTGGAAAGGGGCTCTAAGGACGTGCTGGGCTGGCGACAACTCCCGTAACGTGATCCGGTGATGGATTCTTATGTCAAAATACATTGGGCTGTGCACTTAGGATTGGTGCACTTTGGTCTATGTGGATTAAACTTCATTCGTTTACTGATAGCAACAACAAATAAATAAAAACGAAATTAAAAATTGGGTGTTGGGAAATATCGTTAAGTTTAGATTTTACTGAATTCTTTAGTTTTCCTTAAAATACCCAGTTGGAGTGCAAACTCTCATCCCCTCTTGTTCATTTCGGATTTGGTCTGGAAAGGCCCCATGGATGTTTGAAGTATCTGAGCCAGAAAAACGGGTACAGCCGCATCATGTCAACAGTAAAAGATTCCAATGAGGCCGACTGAGAGGGAAGCAGCCCCTCACCTTTTGGGTTTTGCGCTTGCAAAAGTCCAGCCTTTCAAGATGACCTCGGTGTGCAGAGTAGGGGTTCCTTCTAGTCTCCCCACCGCACAGAGCCCCGAAGCCACAGACACGTTGTAAAGTCTCTAGTCGCAGGTAAAGGGCACAGTCTAGGCAGAGGCTAGAGGCGAAGGGAAAAGAAGAACGGAGCGGGAGGCGCGGAAGCAGCTGGCCTCCTTCTTTCAACTGAATGTAGGGCTGTCTCCGCTTTGGAGACCTAAAGGTCTGAGTAGATATCATTTTTTTCTTGGTGTCTCTCCATTTTTCCTCCCTTCCCCATTGCTGCAGTAAAAGAACACTTCTCATCTCTCCCTTGTGCAGTCCGCACCGCTGCACCAAGCTACTGGGACTTTTCGACCCCGGGTCCAGGCCTCTACCGACTGCCCTGCTCTCCCCCTCGCACTTCCCTGCGGGACCCACCCCTTGCCCCGCTCCCGGCCTCCTGATCCAGGCACGCACCCAAAAACAGCCCAGCTGAGCCCTCAGCTCCACAGAGAGGCAATCAAGGCCGCCCGAGGCCTCGCCCCTTGCCCTCCCTGCGGGACCCGAGAAATCAAATCAATCGGAATAAATGTTCTTTTTTAAAAAGAACTTCCTTCCCCTTTGCGACCAGCCTGGGCACCATGGCGAAATCCTGTCTCTAAAAAAAAAGACAAAAGTTAGCCCGGCTTGTGGCTCAGCCTGTAGTCCCAGCTCCTTGTGGGGCCCAGACGAGAAAACAGCCGGGCCCGGGAGATCAAGGCTGCAGCGGGCCGTGTTTGCACCCCTGCACTCCAGCCTGGGTGACCAAGCGAGACCCTGTCTCAAAAACGAGACAAAACAAAACAAAACAAAACTTCCCCAAGGAAATTAGTTCGTGATTTCTTTTTTCCGGGCTCTTCAAACGACTGAAAGCCGAAGGCGATGATGGATTCCTTCAAGTTCTAGTCGTGCGCCCTGCTGAGTGGCAGCCTCTGCTGCTCCCCGTGGGACCCACCAGCGACCCTCACCCCGTGCCCGCCTGGCGGAGACCCCGGGCGGACCCAGGATCCGAAGTCGGCAGCGGAAGCTCCGCAGAGCCCCGAAAGCGCCTGGGCAGGGTGGGCACAGGCTCCCTCACTGGGTGAAGGCGGCGCAAAGAACGGGAAGAGCCATCCCGGGAGCCCGCTGGGCGCTCAGCTCCCCTTGGGCCCCCAAGCTGGGGAGTTTCTGGAGTTTTCTGAAGCAGGCGAGGGGCAGGGCGGGCGAAGGCCATTCCACTGTCCTTCCGGCTCCGGGACCTCCCAACCCGCCGGTGTCCTACAGGACCAGCGCGACTCAGCGCTCTCATCTCTGGGGTTTCCCAAGGCCTTGCACAGTGGTTCTGCCGCCAGGCCCTGAGAACGGAAGGGCTGGGGGAGTTTGGTGAGTGAGTCCGGCCTGTAGCGCCCAGTTCGATCTGTAGTAAGGGTTTCTGTGGCATGGTGGGTTAGTGCACTGGGTTGTTAACCGAGAGGTTGCTGGTTCGAGCCCACTTAACGATGGGTTGTAACCCGTTTCTGTTGATACACAATCAATTCCAGCGGAATCATGAGACACACATGTCCTCTTTCCCACTTATCTTCCGTCTGAGGCTTGTCAAGGGTCATGGTGCTTTATACCTGTCAAACTCAGGAATCCCAGAGACTTTAGACAGAAAACACACTTCCGTTGTGATAAAAATCTACTTTGCTCCCATGGAATGCTTTGGTGTGTCAGGTCTGTCAAATGTTTCATGGTTAATAATTGGAGACTATTACAGTAGCATCCTATCCCCAGAACGGGCCTGGGTTTGCTGATCGCTCTATCAACAGTGTGACCAGTGGGATCAGTCGTCCTCATGCTGATCCTCGCCATGGTTTGTGAAAACAGCATTTCTTCCTTTCTTTCTCATTTTGTACATGGTTTATTTAACGCTTTTTTTTTCCTGTTTTGACATGGAGTTTTGCTCGTTTCCCAGTCTGGAGTGCAATGGTCTGATCTCAGCTCACCATAACCTTTGCCTCCCGGCTTCAAGTGATTCTCCTGCCTCAAACTCCTGAGTAGCTGGGACTGCAGGTATGCACCACCATGTCCAGCTATTTTTTTTTTTTTTCTAAGTAGAGATGGGGTTTCTCCATTTTGGTCAGGCTGGTCTCAAACTCCTGACCTCAGGTGATCCACCCGCCTCGGCCTCCCCAAGTGCTGGGTTACAGGTGTGAGCCACCGTGCTCGGTCTATTTAACGCTTTTCAAAATGTTTTTGAAATGAAGTGGGTTTCATGATTTTAGGATTACAAATCATGCTGCAATCACCATGATTTGCACACACACATTTCTTTGGTCACTCGTGCAGATATTTCTATAGTGCAGAAACAGGATACACACTTTTTACATTACAGCATTTATTTAACGCTTCTGATTTGATTACATTCTGCACATTTATGTTCCGTGGAAGCAGAACCAAGTCATATTACAATTGGTTTCCCAAGTCTATCCATGTCCTTTTCATCATTTACTCACCAGCACAACAAACTTCACTTCCCCATCCTTCGCTGTGGGTCGTTTGTTGTGCTCAGCGCTCACGCTCCCTGTGTCCGAACAGGGGAACGCTCCAAGGGAGGACAGGAGCTGGTTGTGCTCCCACTGCCCTGTCCCTTCTTGATGCCTCCAGATGTGGGCTCCATGAGGCAGGACTCTATGAAACTCACCATGCAGTGTCTCGCCTAGAGCAAGGCTTGGCACCTTGGGAGCACCCAGTAGGTGCTTGGTGAATGAAGACGTCCCAATGCAGGTTCTGAGAGGCATCAAGAAACCTGCGGCACTTCTCGCTTTTAGTCCTTTGGATAGTTCAGATTATGGGAAAATAGAGAAAGTTTTTCAAACCTGAGTGTTCTTTATAACACTCCAAGTCTGGAGGGCACATTCTGAATGAGCTTTCCTCCCTGTAAGGAAAGGACTGTCTCATTGAGTCGGAAAAATATATTGGAAGACACACGGGCACACCTCCTGTTGAATCAAGCTAAGAACTCATAAAGAGATGCCTTCTGCTCACAGAAAATGTTCAGTAACAGACGCCCAATTACTCCCCTGCCTGAAATCTGCCCACTGCTCCTCTCTGCAAATAGGCACAGACAGAAAAGTGAAATTACACTTTTCAAGACACAGGAAATGAGGTGACAAAGGACAGAACCCCTGAGGGATGAGAAGCAAACAAGGTGAGCCCTACGGTTGCCCCAGCTTGCTGCTTTCAGGGAGTTCCCAGGCCAGGCCCCAGGCAGGAATCTGAGGCTCCCTGGACCGAGGAGATGAAGCTGAGCCTCCGCGGACAGCAACGCAGCTTGGGCTCAAAGGACAAGAGGCAGCAGCGAGAGACATGGAGGGAGCGAGGGCCTGGGGACGTGGGAAGGCTCTCCCTTGAGCATCAGGCAGCACATGCTTGTGAAGAGACATCCCGAGGCCAAGGAAAGAGCCTTGTGAAAGGGTTATGACACAGTGCCCGGTTCCCACCAGCCCAGCTGAACTACTCGCAATCTCTGGGCATTTGGGTAGAATTCACAGGAAGTCCTTGCTTAAGTAGTGGGAATAATGAGTTCTATCTAGGCTGACTTGCAAAAAAAAAAGTCATAAAAGCAAGATCCGAAAGAATGACATCGATCCCCAGTCACTTCACTGGTATCCCAGAACAAGAGCAACAACAAGAGTAACTTGGTGTCGCAAGTTTTATTAGCCAGTAGACAAAAGGCAAACTTCGCCACGTCTGCCACGCAATCAGAGAATACCAGGCAGGCAAAGGGCAGGAGACCATGACTCATCATGAAGGAAATAGCCAGTGGAAACCGAACCAGCACTGCCGTGATAGTAGAATTAGCTGAGGGACTTTAAACAGTTATGACTGCATTCCACAGGTCCAAAGAATGAAGTAGAGACATGGAACATATAAAAATGACCCACATCAAACTCTGAAGATGAAAACACCATCGGGGTGAGGTGCTGTGGCTCATGCCTGTAATCCTAGCACTGTGGGAGGCTGAGGTGGGCAGATCACTTGAGCCCTGAAGTTTCAGACCAGCCTGGGTAGCATGACAAAACCTCACCTCTACCAAAAAATACAAATAATTATCTGGGTACGGTGGTGTGTGCCTGTAGTCCCAGCTACTCAGGAGGTGGCCATGGGAGGATCGTTTGAGCCTGGGAGGCAGAGGTTACAGTGAGCCAAGATTGCACCACTGCATTCCAGTTCAAGCTACAGGGTGATACCTTATCTTAAAAAAAAAAAAAAAAAAAAAAAAAAAAAAAAAAAAAAAAAAAATCAGAGATAATAAATTCGCTGGATGGGATTAACAGCAGATTACATGTTACACAAGAAATGATCAGGGAACATGGAACCATAAATAATTGAAAATACGCAAAATGAAACTCACAGTCGAAAGATTTTTTTTTTTTCTTTTGAGACGGAGTTTCGCCCTCGTTACCCAGGCTGGAGTGCAATGGCGCAGTCTCGGCTCACCGCAACCTCCGCCTCCTGGGTTCAGGCAATTCTCCTGTCTCAGCCTCCTGAGTAGCTGGGACTACAGGCACACACCGCCATGCCCAGCTAATTTTTGTATTTTTAGTAGAAACGGGGTTTCACCATGTTGACCAGGATGGTCTCGATCTCTTGCCCTCGTGATCCACCTGCCTCAGCCTCCCAAAGTGCTGGGATTACAGGCTTGAGCCACCGCACCCGGCCGAAAGATTTTTTTTTTAATGAAAAGATTATCAGTGAACAGTGGGGCAGACTTACGAGGCCTAATGTATGAGTCATGGGAGTCCCTGAAGGAGACTTTCTATAGTACCTGTACCTCTATCCTATAGAAATGTAACAGTGGCTCCAGGCATGGTGGCACATGCCTGTAATCCCGGCACCTTAGGAAGCCACGGTGGGTGGATTACCTGAGGTCAGAAGTTTGAGACCAGCCTGGCTAACATGGCAAAATGCTCTCTACTAAAAATACAAATATTAGCTCGATGTGATGGCGAGCACCTATAATCCCAGCTACTCCAGAGGCTGGGATGGAGAATTGCTTGAACCCAGGAGGTTGCAGTGAGCTGAGATCACATCATTACACTCCAGTCTGAGTGACAAGAGTGAAACTCCATCTCAAAAAAAAGAAAAGAAAAAAAGAAAGAAATACAACAGTGTCCAGAAAGGAGGAGGGTGGAAAGGAAACATTTACTTTCTTTTTTATTTTTATCAGGGGTGGTCGCAACATGTTTCCCAAGCTGGTCTTGAACTCTAGGCCTCACTCTGACACCTCCCAATTCGGCTTTATGAAGGTGTGAGCCACTGTGGCCATCCCATTTCTGAGGAAGTAATAGCTGAAAAGTTCTCAGTCATAATGAAAATTATAAATCCAGTGACCCAAGAAGCTGAGGAAACCAAAGCACAAGAAACATGAAGAAAACCACTCCTAGATACATCATAATAACGTTGCTCCAATCCAGCCAGAAAAGAAAGGCATTGTGCATACACAGGAGCAAAGATGAGATGGCATCAGCCTGCTTTCTGCTCTTGCCGGCCTCTACCAGGAGCAGCAATGCACAGGAGCAGACAGCAAATGACACCTTTATGGGACTGAGGGCAGGGGAAGTTTACCCAGAATAAACACTGCCAGAAAAATGTATTCCCAAAACTGGAAGGGAAATAAGGACATTTAGAGATGTACAAAAGCGGACCAAATTCACCACCAGCTGACCCGCAATATAAGGAACATCAAAGGAGTCCTCTAGGCAGAAGGAAACAGATTCCAGATGAAAATCCAGATCTACACAGACAATGAAGAGCATCAGAAATGGGTAACTACACTAGTTAATTTCTTATTTTGTCAATCTTTTTTGTAAAAATTTGAACGTTTAAACAAAAGCCATAACAATGGGCTGTAGGGTTTATAACATTCGCAAAAGCAAAGTGCATGTCAGCGACAGCGGCAAGGCCAGGAAGGCAGGTATAGGATCACCTGGAGGTAGACTGCGGTAAGTTAGAAAACCCAGGCTATAAGCCCTAAGGTAACTACTAACATCACACAAGAGAGTTACAGCTAATAAGCCAGCAGAGGAGAGAGAATGGAATGACATAAAACCCGTGTGAACGCCATGATGGAGTGCTTGCTGTTTGTACCGTGATTGCTCCTCTGTCCCTCAGAAATACAAACTGGCCACAAACACCTGTACAAGAATGACTAGAGCATTATATGTAATGGTGAAATCTTAGAACCAATTTAACTTCAAAAGCATATGGAAAGGGCTAAATGAATGACAGCTAAAAAAGAAAAAGAGAGAGAGAGGGAGAGAGAGAGGGCTGAGTGTGGTTGCTCATGCCTGTAATCCCAGCACATTGTGAGGTGGAGGCTGGCGAATCACGAGGTCAGGAGATCGAGATCACCCTGGCCAACATGAAACCGCTCTGCTAAAAATACAAAACTCCGGAGGCTGAGGCGGGATAGTTTGAACCAGGGACTAGGAGGTTCCAGTGAGCTGAGATTACACCACTGCACTCCAGCCTGGCGACACAGTGAGACTCCGTCAGAGAGAGAGAGAGAGAGAGAGAGAGAGAGATCTTTGTCAAAAAATATTCAGAGGTTAACAATGATAATCTAGTCTTCGAAGGATATGGGTGTTCCCAGAATCGTAGTGGACCTTGATTTACCTACGGGAGACATAGAGGAGCGGAGGGTAAAGTTGGTCTCGCTCTGCCTTTCGGTGAGAGGATGCGCTGGACAGAAGGAAGCTGCCGGCGGTTTCAGCATTTTTTTAAATGCAAGAGACAATCCCGGGTCCGGACTCGTCCACCTCCAGAGCTGGAAGCAAGCACAGCAATCGACCGAGCCGCGCACACGCTCAGCTTGCAGTCCGGCGTCCCCGTGCAGAGCCGGCGCCCAGGCCGCGCTGGCGGAGCCGCGCCTTCTGCAGAACGCTCGCGCGGGCCCCAGAGCCTCGGAAAGCTGGAGGCAGCGTCTTGCCGCAATGTTGAGACCCGTGCAGTGGGTGATGCTGAAGCTAGAAGGGCAGCCCTGCGGCCTTCGCCCTGTCCTGTTCCCGGCCGGCGTCGGAGCCGGGGTCCCAGGAAACGCCCGGGTCCGCGGCTCCCTGGGCCTGAGCCGCCTGGGCCCCGCGGGAAGCAGAACGCCCGGGACCCCGCGGTGGCTCTTGCCCTTCTTGGCCCCGCCTGCACCCGACCCGCTACCGGCTGGGGCTCCCCTGGCTTCACTCGGCTTGGGTCGGCGGGGCGGGAGAGAGAAAGGCTGAGAAGCAGGAATTGGGAGAGGGGGAGAGGACAGAGGAGGTGTGGACGGGGACAGCGGGGCTCCCGGGAGAGGCGGGGCAGGGGGCGCAGGCTGCGGCGGAGGAGACGAGAATTGTTCTTGTCACCCGTGAGGATGGCGAGGGAGGAGGGGAAAGCTGAGCGGGCAGGAAAGGGAGAAAAGCGCGAGCAGCCTGCGGCTGTCTGGGAACCAAGCCGCCTAACAACTGAAATCTCCTGTCGTCAAACTTCCCAGCGCAAGCCCAGGCGTCGCCGCTTGGCCTGTGGCTCGCCGTGATCGTATAGTGGTTAGTACTCTGCGTTGTGGCCGCAGCAACCTAGGTTCGAATCCGAGTCACGGCAGTGACGTTCGTCGGGCCACCAGCTCCCTTTTGTTCCTCTAACCAAGCGCGTCAGGGGACTTCAGGGGAAGGAAGAGAGACCTCAAGCAGTCACGGATAGGGCGACCTCTGTGTAGACGAGGCGGCGCCCGGGCTGCTGCTTCGCCACGAAGGCGCTCCCGGGCTGTGGGCGCGAGTTCAGCACCGCTGCTCTGACGTGGGAGCCCAAGCTGCGTGTCTGGGCGAGGCGGGAGGGGGCGCGCAGGGCAAGTGACCGCGTTTGTAAAGGGGGAGGCGTAAGAGGCTGTGGCGGGGCGGAGGCGCAGAAAATCTCACCTGGCAGGGGAGACACTATGGTCACGAATGTGGTTTTCCCAGGATGAGCCTCACCAAGTGGATCCTGATGTGCTGACGCCTGCGATTTTCCCCAAATGTGGGAACCGCGCCTGCATAATTTGTGGTAGTGGTGCCTGTGTTGGCGCTTTCCCCTGGATTCTTGCAGTGTAGACAGCAGATTGTACGCAATAGGCTACTCTCAGTTTCTACCGGGTTACACCCTGTGCGGGATCTCAAGTGTTCTCCTCGTAGGCCGGAGACTATAAAATAGGAAGTAACGCGTTGCTGTCCTTACTGCTGGAAAAGTTGGAAGCCTCGGCCTTGGTGAGGTTGTTTAACAAAAGCTGCCGAGTGCGGAGGCCTCAGATCTTCCCTTTCTACGTGGGGCTGCTCTGGGCAGAGGTCGGTCCACGGTCTCCAGCCTCTTGGGTTCTCACGCTCTGTGAAAATCTTCGTGTCTTTCTGCAGCCTCTGGAGTTGCCTTTCACACAGCCTCTGCTTCTAACCGCAGCCCCCACAGCCCTTTATAGGATTTCTGTGCTGGGGGAATGTGTTCTCACCTCACAGAACCAGGTAGAAACTGTACACAGATGGAGTCCGTGGTTTGGGATGAAAGCGGGCTCTAGGGCTCTCGGTGTCCCCATTCCGTGGTGGACATGACACGACTACTCTGTGGAGGGGAACGGGCGGCTCTCCCCGCGCCCAGGTGCCCTTCCTCATATTCACGGAGGCCTGCAGGTCACAACGGCAGTCTCACCTGTCGGCAGAATGCGCTGCCATCTACCCCAACTACCCGAACCACCCAGCAACAAAATGAGACGCTTTACAGAAACATGAGTTCGCATGAATAATCTCAAAAACGTTATCCTGACTGATGAAAACAGTGCATCCTGTGTGGCGCCATCAAGGTGAATTTCTAGACCAGGTAAAACTAATCTGTGTAGTAACAGAAACTACATCATTGATTGCTGGGGTCAAGGAAGAGGGGGACTGACTGCCAAGGGCACAAGAGGACCTTTTGGAGTAATAGACATGTCATCAGACTTGAAATGGATGCATTGTACCAAATTCAACTCACACCTTAATGAATGTGATTGTAAAAAGTCATAAGAAACCCCTCCAAATCTTAATGTCTTTTACTTAATGTATTGTATGTTTAGCCTTAGAAGATTCCTTTAGAAAAGTGTCTAACTGTGCCGGGCGCGGTGGCTCAAGCCTGTAATCCCAGCACTTTGGGAGGCCGAGGCGGGTGGATCACAAGGTCGAGAGTTCGAGACCATCCTGGTCGACATGGTGAAACCCCGTCTCTACTAAAAATACAAAAAATCAGCTGGGCATGGTGACGTGTGCCTGTAATCCCAGCTACTCAGGAGGCTGAGGCAGGAGAATTGCCTGAACCCAGGAGGCGGAGGTTGCGGTGAGCCGAGATCGCGCCATTGCACTCCAGCCTGGGTAACAAGAGTGAAACTCCGTCTCAAAAAAAAAAAAAAAAAAAAAAAAAAAAAAAAAAAAAGTGTCTAACTGTGATAGGGAGTTCAGGAATTCCTTCTTTTCTGTTTCTGTCTCTTTGTCTGCAGTTAAATTCATGCACTGTAAAATGGAATATTTGGAAAATAGAGTCTAAGCTTAATTTCATAAGAGCACATATATATGCTTATATATATATATATATATTCTGATAATATATGTGTTACATATAACATATATATATCCTTCTTTATTGTTTTTTTCTTTTGTTTGACCTGGAGGGGACAGTCTAGCTGCAATACACATTCTTCTCTCCGTAGATATAGCTGAAGAACACGACTCTATCAATGCTGCACTACTATTAGGAAAAGTTATTCTCGAACTTAAGCTAATCAAAAATTGCACGTATTTCTACATTTTATGGACTGTTAGTATAGTCTATGCTTAGCACGTATAATTTTTTTTTTAAAGACAATAGCTTAAAAATGATTTGGAAGAAAAGTACGTACGTATGTTAACAGCAATTAATTCCAGGAGTTGAATATGGATGGCCGGTTATCTACTGCTTTACGGTTTTTAAAAATATTTTTAAATGGAAAATCCTCAATGACCTGGAAGTGAAAGACCAGATTAGAAATGGAAGAAAGGGTGTGGGGCAGGTGAGAGGAAAATGTGAAGGGAAGGACAAACCCAGTCCCGGCAGGAATCGGGTTTAAGTTGAAGGTTTCTGGGGGCAGTTGTTGGGAGAAGAAGGATGTGGGGGAGGCAGGAGAATTGTGAAAATATTTAGACAGTGTACTGCCTGTCATAGCATTCCGCCTTCTTTTTCATTTCTTCAAAAGAAATACACAGACTTACATTTCTCTTCAAGCATGCTTGCCTTTTGTGTCTCTCTTTTATTAGCATAACTGCCTGGTAGGTTTATCTTGCCCATTGCCCAGAAAAGCCGACTGAGCAGAGAACAGCAGGCTTTCTGCAGCAGAGAAAGAATTTAATAAACGCAGAGGCAGCTAAGTGACCAGGACAGGGTTCGTTATTACTCAAATCTGCCTCCCCCAAAATTCAGAGGCTAGGGTTTTATTTTTTGTGTTTTGTTTTGTTTTGTTCTTGGATAGTTTTGCAGGCAAGGGGCTAGGGAATGGGGAAAGCTGATTGGTGGGGTTGGGGATGAAATGACAGTCAGAGCTTGCTTACTGCACTGAGTCAGCCCCGGGTGGAGGCCACAGGACCAGATAAGCCAGTTTACCGGTCTGTGTGTGCCAGCTAGTCCATCACAAGGCAAGGTCTGAAAAACACCTTCAACACCATTAGTTTGACACTAATGATGTCATCTACAGGCACAACTGGGCAGCTTAGGACTCTTGTGGCTTCGGGTTGGTGTCCTGAGCCTAATTTGTTAGCTCTGCTAAGGATGTCTGATCCCCAAGAAAGGAAGAGGTTTGTCTCAGGAAGGGGCTATCATCTTTTTTTCACACTCAGACTTGAAACTACATACCTCCCATAATTAGCCTGGCCTATGCTCAGCAATGGACAAGGGCAGCTTGGAGGTTAGAAGCAAGATGCAGTCAGTTAAGACAGATTTCTTTCACAGTCATAGTTTTCCTATGTCAGGTTTTTCTCACTGTCATGAGTTTTGTGAGGGTGGTTTTGTTAGGAGCAGTAGAAACGCAGTTGTTCTGAGAATGTCTTCTGGAGCTAGGCTGCCTTCACTTCAAATTCCTGCGTTCAAATCCTCCTTTGCTGGCTGAGTGACTCTGGGCAGGTTAATTAGCATCTCTGTGCGTCTGTTTTCTCATATGGAAGATGAAGGTGGTGATGTGACCTCAGCCTGAGGTAAGCACCAAATGAGCGAACATATGCACACTCATCAGCTGTGCCTCACATGTGGCACTTTGCATGTCAGGCACAGGCGATGAGTGCGTATGTGTTACTCACGTTCGTGTTAGCTCTTGTGTTTTGCCTGCAACACTGCACAGAGAGATGTGATGAAAACCAGTTGTATTGAAGTCACAGCAGTGATACTTTCCAGTGGCCCTGCACCCTCCCAGGGAGACTGCAGCAATCCTCTCACCAGCAGTGATCTCCTGGGCTGGGAGATCCCAGGAACGCTCCTCAGTCTCCAGCAGGTTTGACCCTCAAGGAGCTTCAGGAAATGAGCTTTAGAAGTATTTCTATCTGGGAGGAACTGGGAGTTGATCAGCTAGGTTCATTGCTGAGACCCTTACAGCAAAAGACAGACTAACAAAAGAAGAACATACGTATTTATTTAATGTAAGTTTCACATGACAGGAGCGCCTTCAAAAGGAAATGAAGGCCCGTGGAAACAACTAAACCTCAGGGGTTTTTTTAGCAGTAGGTTTTATGAAGAGAGAATAGTCATGGAGAACTATGATAAGATTAAAAAGTATGATCTAACAGTAACAAACTGGGGAAAATGTGGCCAGGCCTCTGTGTTCAGGCTCTTCTCTGTATTCCTGAGACTTCAGACTCAAGGATACACATTTCCTCTGGGTACAGAGAAGGCACCTCTCACATGAGAACCTTGTGATCGGCTTCAGGGAAGAAGGGCAGGGGGAGGGTGACAGTGACCTTCCTGCTTCTGCTGTTTTCTCAAATCCCTTCAGCATAAAATATTTTCTCCAGTTCCTTTAGCATATTCAATTCACCATGTATGTAAGCGCGCCATAAATGCTCAATAATTGCCATTTGTTATTTTCATCAGTAACTTAGTCTGAATAATCAGTACTGTCTATTTTTAACAAGGAAAAATGCATAAGGTAACGTACATTACCTTATTTAAAGTTCAGAACAACCAAGGAAATGAGTAACTTGTGGCGAGCGTGAGAGGTTCCCCGGCACAAAAGGAAGATCGGCATTGAAGGTATACCAGGACCGAAGAGCTGCAGTAGGAGGAGAGAGAGGAAGAGGAGTCCCGGGTGGGACGCGGAAAGCTGGCTGGATAGCTCCGGTGGAGAAAGGGCCCTCCCGCTCCGCCAGCCTCCCGGCGGCCGCCCGCGGGCCTCCCCTCGGGTCGCCTTCTTCCAGGAAGACGGCGCGGCGCCCTCCTTTCCTCTGGACTCTGTTGAGATGCTGCAACGCCTGTTGTCCTGGAGCATTTCTCCTCTCCCCAAGGCTCTCCGAAGGAAGGAAGGGCCGACGCCGGCTTCGCCCCGAAGTGGTTAAGCTGCAGAGCCCCGGCTTCCGCGGGAGCTTTTCCCGAGCGTCTCTCATGGGTAAGAGTGGGTCCTACAGGGTAACGCCTCCCGTTCCCTGAGGCGCAGTGGGGGAGATGCCCGATGGCTAGCTCCCTGAGCCACGCGACCCAGGCCCTCTAGCAGGAGCAGGGAGAACCGGGCCTCAGCCAGCCCCCTGGACCAGCTGTGCCGAGAGAAGCAGCAAGGGGGAAGGAGGGGGGGTCTTTCCACCTCAGGGTCTCTGTCCTCCTAGGGTTAGTAGGCGTGCGTACAACTCCCTCTCCAAGGGCTGGAGAGGAGGCTAGGTCTTTGCCGCGGGCTGGAGGCCTTGCTGTCTCAAGGACAGCTGGGGAGGAAGAGGAGGCAGAGGCGGACGAGGAAGCCGGCTGAGATGTGTGAAGCGGCTCTGGCTGCAGCGGGTAGAGACAGCGCCCAGGGACCCAGGAGCCTCCGTGCGAAGCCAGGCCTCAGGAGCAGCCGCCTTGTTCCTGGAAGGGGTGCGTCCTTCTGTCTTGTCTCCAAAGACCTTCTCGCCTGGTGGGAAATTGACGTCTCTCGTGCTTCCCACCGCGCACGCCTTGTGTTCTGTCTCCTGCTAGTGTCTGCCCCAGCCTGCGGGGGCTGCGGCTGCTGCGGTTCCACGCTGGGTGGGCACTGCCCATCCCTGAGCCAAGAGCTGCGCTTGGAGGCAGGAGGCGGGGAGTTGGGAGTCAGGTGCAGGCCCGGAGGAGACCCAAGCTCTGGGTCAGGGCTTTTTTGTCAATATCCAAATTCAGCGTGTAAAAGACGAGCTCAGATCTGCCTGTTCCTGAGCTTCAGTGAGAACACCAAGGAAGCGCCCTCAAGATCCCTAGGAGGGCGGCGAAGCGTCTCTGGGGCGATATCCGTGTCAGCGGTGGGCCAAGGCAAGTCAGGAGAGTGCAGGACCCCAGCCGCGGGGTGGCACAAACACCACGGCCTAGGAGGACCGGTGTGGGGAAATTGCAGGGGTCAGTGCGGCCGAAGTGCGGTGGGCTAGCCTCGTCCAGGGAGAACCCCCTTCCGGACCACGTTCTGTCCCCTACCAGGTAAGGGGAGGGGAGGGACAGCACAGCCTCCTGTCCCCTGGCTGGACGCTCAGGGTCACCACCTTCCTCTGCCCGTCAAGTCCATCGCCATTCTTCCAAACACTCTCCGCCAAAGATTCCACCGACAGTCACCCACACGATAACACTGGCCTCCTTTCAGTAGCGGCTCCCCCTCCGCAGCCACCGCGCCCTCTCACCCCGCGGTTCTGGCTGCCGCCTCTGCCGAATCTGAGCATTTCACCCCCCTGGCTCCCGCTCACACCTGCCTTCTGCGTAGGGCACCGGCAACAGTTTTCCATCTGTGCCTACTCCACCTGCTGTCTTTGTTGGGTCAGCGAACGTCGCCTCCCTCCGGCGCTCAATCAGCAAACTGGAGGACCCCGCCCAGCCAGCACCCCGGGCGCTTGAGGAGCTGGGTGGCAGAGAGCAAAAGGGAGCCGGTGGCCCAGCCGAACGTCACTGCCGTGACTCGGATTCGAACCGAGGTTGCTGCGGCCACAACGCAGAGTACTAACCACTATACGATCATGGCGAGCCACAGGCCAAGCGGCGACGCCTGGGCTTGCGCTGGGAAGTTTGACGACAGGAGATTTCAGTTGTTAGGCGGCTTGGTTCCCAGACAGCCGCAGGCTGCTCGCGCTTTTCTCCCTTTCCTGCCCGCTCAGCTTTCCCCTCCTCCCTCGCCATCCTCACGGGTGACAAGAACAATTCTCGTCTCCTCCGCCGCAGCCTGCGCCCCCTGCCCCGCCTCTCCCGGGAGCCCCGCTGTCCCCGTCCACACCTCCCCTGTCCTCTCCCCCTCTCCCAATTCCTGCTTCTCAGCCTTTCTCTCTCCCTCCCCACCGACCCAAGCCGAGTGAAGCCAGGGGAGCCCCAGCCGGTAGCGGGTCGGGTGCAGGCGGGGCCAAGAAGGGGAAGAGCCACCGCGGGGTCCCGGGCGTTCTGCTTCCCGCCGGGCCCAGGCGGCTCAGGCCCAGGGAGCCGCGGACCCGGGCGTTTCCTGGGACTCCGGCTCCGACGCCGGCCGGGAACAGGACAGGGCGAAGGCCGCAGGGCTGCCCTTCTAGCTTCAGCATCACCCACTGCACGGGTCTCAACATTGCGGCAAGACGCTGCCTCCAGCTTTCCGAGGCTCTGGGGCCCGCACGAGCGTTCTGCAGAAGGCGCGGCTCCGCCAGCGCGGCCTGGGCGCCGGCTCTGCACGGGGACGCCGGACTGCAAGCTGAGCGTGTGCGCGGCTCGGTCGATTGCTGTGCTTGCTTCCAGCTCTGGAGGTGGACGAGTCCGGACCCGGGATTGTCTCTTGCATTTAAAAAAATGCTGAAACCGCCGGCAGCTTCCTTCTGTCCAGCGCATCCTCTCACGGAAAGGCAGAGCGAGACCAACTTTACCCTCCGCTCCTCTATGTCTCCCGTAGGTAAATCAGGGTCCACTAGGATTCTGGGAACACCCATATCCTTCGAAGACTATATTATCATTGTTAACCTCTGAATATTTTTTGACAAAGATCTTTCTCTCTCTCTCTCTCTCTCTCTCTCTCTCTCTCTCTCTCTCTCTCTCTCTGACGGAGTCTCACTGTGTCGCCAGGCTGGAGTGCAGTGGTGCAATCTCAGCTCACTGGAACCTCCTAGTCCCTGGTTCAAACTATCCCGCCTCAGCCTCCGGAGTTTTGTATTTTTAGCAGAGCGGTTTCATGTTGGCCAGGGTGATCTCGATCTCCTGACCTCGTGATCCGCCAGCCTCCACCTCACAAAGTGCTGTGATTACAGGCATGAGCAACCACACTCAGCCCTCTCTCTCTCCCTCTCTTTCTCTCTTTTTTAACTGTCATTCATTTAGCCCTTTCCATATGCTTTTGAAGTTAAATTGACTCTAAGATTTTACCATTACATATAATGTTCTAGTCATTCTTGCACAGGTGTCTGTGGCCAGTTTGCATTTCTATGGGACAGAGGAGCAAACACTGTACAAAGAGCAAGCACTCCATCATAGCGTTCACACGGGTTTTATGTCATTCCATTCTCTCTCCTCTGTTGGCTTTATTACCTGCAACTCTCTTGGGTGATGTTAGCAATTACCTTAGGGCTTATAGCCTGGGTTTTCTTTTTTTTTTTTTTTGAGACGGAGTTTCGCTCTTGTTACCCAGGCTGGAGTGCAATGGCACGATCTCGGCTCACCGCAACCTCCGCCTCCTGGGTTCAGGCAATTCTCCTGCCTCAGCCTCCTGAGTAGCTGGGATTACAGGCACGCACCACCATGCCCAGCTGATTTTTTGTATTTTTAGTAGAGACGGGGTTTCACCATGTTGACCAGGATGGTCTCGATCTCTTGACCTTGTGATCCACCCGCCTCGGCCTCCCAAAGTGCTGGGATTACAGGCTTGAGCCACCGCGCCCGGCCATAGCCTGGGTTTTCTAACTTACCGCAGTCTACCTCCAGGTGATACTAAACCTCCCATTAACAAGGAATTTCAGAAACACAACAGGAAAACAGAAAATTTACCCAGACACACCTGTCTAGTAAGAAAGGCAGAAAGAGACTTAAAAACAAAGCGAAAACACAGAAATGATACAATGAGGTGGTTGGAATGAGACTATCTATGACAGTCATCTCTAACATAACATTAATCACTGCCGGCGGGCGCCGTGGCTCAGGCCTGTAATCCCAGCACTTTGGGAGGCCGAGGCGGGTGGATCACCAGGTCGAGAGATCGAGACCATCCTGGTCAACATGGTGAAACCCCGTCTCTACTAAAAATACAAAAAAAAAAAAAAAGTAGCTGGGCATGGTGGCACATGCCTGTAATCCGAGCTACTCAGGAGGCTGAGGCAGGAGAATTGCCTGAATCCAGGAGGCGGAGGTTGCGGTGAGCCGAGATCGCGCCATTGCACTCCAGCCTGGGTAACAAGAGCGAAACTGCGTCTCAAAAAAAAAGAAAAAAAAGAAAAAAAAACATTAATCACTGCTAATTATCATGGATCTAAATCTTTCAGGTTGGATAGAAAAGGAAATGCTGGCTTTAACAGTTGAATGGACAGGAAAGGGTTAAATATTAAAAGCCCTGCACGTTCTCCTTAGCAAACTAATGAAGAAACAGAAAACCAAATACCGCGTGTTCTCGTTGATAAGTGGGAGCTGAATGACGAGCACACACGGACACATGGAGCTGAGGGGTGGGGACAACACACACCGGGGCCTGCAGAGGGTGGGGGCTGGGAGGAGGGCGAGCATCGGGAAGAGCAGCTAATGGATGCTGGGCTCAGTACCTGGGCGCTGGGATGATCTGTGCAGCAAATCGCCAGGGCACACGTTTGCTTTTGTTACACACCTGCACGTCCTGCACATGTTCCCCGATCTTAAAGTAAAAATTGTAAACAAAACATTTAAAACACAAAGAAAACACACACCCAACAAAAAGAGCGGTGGAAATCTGAACCAGGCTTATTGTAAAAAGAGAGAGTGAAAACAGGGATATCAGACAAAGCAAACAGCAAAAGAACGCTTTACGTTAGTTAGAGGAACAAGATCCCAGCACCTACCTAGAATCGATCGGAATACAGCTGTCTTTCCCTGAACTGGCCTCCTTGTGTGAGCGGCGAGGGTGAGACGAAGGAAAGAAATCCTGGAGTGAAGCGCCCATTTCTCCGCTCCTGTTTTGGTCTCTGTAAGGCATAAGAAGGTAAACGCAAGATCTGATCCGGGGTGTTTTTCCGGAATTGGAGAGGTCTACGCGGAGAGAAGCTCAAATATCAAGCAGGTCTCCTGGATTTTCCCAGGCACAGTCCCAGGAGTCCCGCTTCCCAGTCCGAGGTCCCTGGGTTCTGAAGGTCGTTTTGGGGAAAGTGCTGATGTTCATCTCAAGAACGGGAGGAAAGGGTCTGGGAGGCACCAAGCCACGGGACGGCAAGGACAGGATATCAAGAAGCGAGGCAGGAACTTTCCACAGGCGCCCACTGGATACGGGACCAGAGACAAGACACTGGGCGCATTTCTGATGTTTTCCCACAGAGGATTGTTACCCGGTTGTACAGAGCCCACTTCAGAATAAGGCTTTATGAAGTCAGCTGTTTTAATGCAAAGCCTTAACCTTGTGGTATTGCCCGATACAAATCTCCAACGCGAGCCTTCGCTCTGGGTGTCTTTGTCGTGAGTGATATCTTCCAAAGAGCACACGGGGAAAATCTTGACTCCTTTTCCCATGGCCGTAGCGCACCTGTTTCCAAGGAAAGGCCGGAGGGCTCATCCGGCTGGCATTGGTGGTTCAGTGGTAGAATTCTTGCCTCCCACGCAGGAGACCCGGGTTCGATTCCCGGCCAATGCAGTTCCCTGTGGTTTTTACATTTCCTTACCATAACCGTCTGTCCCTTAGATAGGTCACAGCGTCATAGAAGCTGTCAGGGTCTGGCAGACCACGCAGAGAGGGAAAACGGGGCCCTGGGAGAGGGGAGGGGTGTGGGGAGGAACCCACCTGCAGATGAGGGGCCCTGCGGAGAGGGGCCTCGGACCTTTCTGTCCACAAAGACCCCAGTCCTTGGTCATCTTGGCAAAACTATCATCGGGCCCCGACTGGAGAGCAGCACGGCCCCAGAACTCATTTCTGTCACCCCTGTTGGTTTTACACCCCGCCAGGCAAATCTTCTGTCCAGGGGATTCTATTTCATGCTTCTCTTTAAGCAGCGCGGTGCGGAGGTCATGACGATCATCAGCTCTGCAGGTCTGGGGAGGAAACCTGGAAAAGGAGAGCCCCGCGATCGTCTGGTTTGTCCTCCCCCGTTTCCATCTCCTCGTTTCCTCAGGGAAGCTCACCTGGGCCCAGGACGTCACATGGCAGCTGCCTCCCTGGCGGATTCAGAGCCGCTGACAAATCTCTTCTGTGAAGCGGTGGGAGCCGCGGTTGGTCCGTAGCCACGGAGTCAGAAGCAAGAGCAGAACGGAGAACACTTGTCTCCATCGTGCTCTCTTTCCTACCTGCGAACATCAGCCTTCACACACCGGTTCACACCCGCCTTGGGCTCCATGGGAGGGTCGCCGTTTTTCCCAGTTCCCGGAAGCTGTGTTTCCTTCTTGCTTCTACACTTCTTTCCAGGGCTGAGTTTCGGAGCTGGTTAGCAGTCCAGACTAGTTCAACGCCCTGGTTCAAAACCATGTGTCTGGGCTTGCTCCTAATGTTTGCCTCTTAGACCAGAGTTAAAACGTGTTCCCTCGGCTTCTACTTTCTAGAGAGAATTGGTATCATTTCTTCCTTAACCGTTTGATAGTGAAACCGTCTACACCTGGTGCTTTGTTCTGGAAGGTTATTCATCGTTGCTTCAATCTGATCTATTTAGGTTATCTGTTTCTCCTTGTGTTAGTTTGGGTAGACTGTGTCTTTCAAGGACTTGCTCCAACTCATCCAAGTCCTCATATTTGCGAGCAGAGAATTGTTGATAATCTTCATCTGTTTTCCCTTTAATGTCCGTGAGATCAGTAGTGAGGACCTTCTTTTATTTTTCTTATGAGTAATTTGTATCTTCTCTCATGGTTTCTTGGTTCACCACCTAGATGTCTATCAATATCATTGATGATTTTAAAGAACTTGCTTTTGGTTTTGTTGAGTTTTCTCTATTGATTTCTGGTTTTCCATTTCCTTGATTTCTCCTCTAATTTTATAGCTTCTTGTTTTCCATTCACTTTAAATTTAATTCGCTCTTGTTTTTTGAGTTTCCTGAAGTGTAAGTTTGAATTATTGATTATAGATCTTTTATCTTTGCTAACATATGCAGTCAATATTATGACGTTCTAAGCACCAATTTTGCTGCACCTGGACATTTTTTACAAGTTGTATGTTCATTTTTACTTAGCTCAAAATATGTCATTGGTCCCGAGACATTTTCTTGACCCATGTGTGATTAGAAGTGTGTGGCCTGGTCTCCAGTTTGGGGTTTTATAGCCATCTGTCTGTTACTGATTTCTACTTCAGTTCCACACTTTGACTGGAGGGCATAGTCGGTGTGAGTTCTATCCCATTAAATGTGTCGAAGTGTGTTTTATGGGCCGGAATGCGGTGGATCCTGGTGAACGTTCCATGTGACCCTAAAAAGAATATGTATTCTGCTCTTGTTGGAGGAAATTATCTAAAAAGTTGGTCGGACCCAGGTGACTGATGGTGGCATTCAGTTCCACTGTATCTTTACTGATTTCCTGCCTCCGCGATGTGTCCATTACTGATGCTGACGTCTCCCATGGTCATAGCCAATCTGTCTATTTGTCCTTGAAGTTCTCCCAGTTTTTGCTTCTTGTATTTAGATGCTCTGTTGTTAGGTGCATACTTATTAAGGATTGTCCTATCTTCCTGAAGAAGTGACCTCTTTATCATTGTGTAATGATTCTCTTTATCTCCATGATTTTTCTCCCTCTGAAATTGGCTCTGTCTCAAATTAATTTAGATACTCTCGTTTTTTATTTTCTTTTTTTCTTTCTTTCTTTCTTTTGTTTTTCCAACTCAGTTTCGCTCTTGTTCCCCAGGCTGGAGTGCAATGGTGTGATCTCGACTCAGTGCAACATGTGTCTCCCAGGTTCAAATGATTCTTCTGCCTCATCCTCCCTAGTAGCTGGGATTAAAGGCATGCACTACCATGGCCAGCTAAGTATGTATTTTTAGTAGAGACAGGGTTTCTCCATGTTGGTCAGGCTTGTCCTGACCTCAAGTGATCCACCGGCCTCGGCCTGCCAACGTGCTGGGATTACAGGCTCACACGGTGCCCGGATGCCACTCCAGTTTTCTTTTGATTACGGTGAGTACGGTATACCTTTCCCCATCCCTTCACTTCAAATATCTCTGTGTCTTCTTATTGAAAGTAGGTTTCTTGTAGACAACATGTTTCTTGTAGACAACATACAGGTGAACCCCATTTTCCATTCTGCCAGTCTCTTTTAATTGGTGTGCTCATTCAGTGCAATCAGGAACTTGAGATGGTTTCAATCAATCACGTGAGTTGTTGTGGATCCTTTCCTTTAATGAGGAAAAACCATGATGTGGGGACAAAGTTTTCGTGTTCAGAAGAGATTGGCCTCATCCTTAAGGAAATTATGTTGATTGGGATTTCTCTTAACCTCCTTTAGCTGTGTTACCATTATTAAAATTGAGGCATTTGTTTGGATTTACTGGTAATAATAATAATATTAAATAGATGTGTGAATTTCTATTGATTTTTGATCCCTAGCCTGTATCACTGCTGGACCTTCATGTGTGTACTTGAAAACAATACATGTACAAATATCACACTGGTTTGAAGATTTTAGTGGGGACAGTGACCTAATCTGTTATTAGTACTGTATCCAGAAACCAATCTTGGAAATAGGAAATTATGCTCTTTTCAAATAGCTTAAAAGAAGGCCGCATGTGGTGGCTGATGCCTGTAATCCCAGCATTTTGTGAGGCTATGGTGGGCAGATCACCTGAGGCCAGGAGTTTGATACCAGCCTGGCCGACATGTCCAAACCCTGTCTCCACTAAAAATACAAAAATTAGCTGGCCACGGTGGTGCATGCCTGTAATTCCAGCTACTCAGGAGGCTGAGGCAGGAGAATCACTTGAACCTGAGAGGTGAGGGTAGAGGTTGCAGTGAGCTGAGATCCTGCCACTGCACTGAAACCTGGTCCACAGAGGGAGACGCTGTGTCAAAACGAAGAAATAAATAACATAGCTGAAAAAAATGACTGTGCGTTTACTGTCACTTTTCCTTATTATATGGTGTTTAAAGAAAAGGAAATTATTTATCCTCATACTAAATTTCCAAAACTGTGCTTTGTATTTACCATTTTGTTAAATGATGGGGAGAAAAGTTAATTGTCTGATTTGATAAGTTTGCCATAGGCCCTGTCACATTTTTGATGCTTTTGTTCACGGTTCTGTCATTAGAATGCTAGCAACTAGGTACATACAAAGAGTAACCTCACCACGTTCCTGCAATGGTTTGAACTCCTGCAGGCAGTAACTAGTGAACACCAAATCACAGTGCTTTCATTTGGGACATGTTAGAGAGAAACAGGACTTTCTGCAGTACAAACGTCCTATTCACTAATCCCTGTGCTGTTAGCTTACAGGGCTTTGTCTCCTGGGTCTGAAAAACGCAGCTACTCCTGCTAAATCTTGAACGTTCACACCAATCAGTGCCTTGTCCTCAGAAGATGACAATCAAAATAAACTGCTTTCATGAAACACAGAACCAGAAATTAAAACCATTCACTCCATTAGGCTCAACAATCCCACATGCCCCTGTCTTCTGCCTGATGGCCCCCTATTCCTCTAGGCAGCAGAGGTGGGCACATGAGAATTTCAAGGTCAAAGTTTAAGGGGTAAGTTTAGTTCAGAGATTTTTCTCTCCTTTACTTTTTCATCCTTTTTTTTTTTTTTTTTTTTTTTTTTTGAGACAGGGTTTTGCCATATTACCCAGGCTGGTTTCAAACTCCTGAGGTCAAGCAATCCAGTAAAAGAAACTTACATTTGTTTTACCTGAGTTCCTTCCTCAGGAAAGGATGCACAGGCCTCTCAAAAAGCATCATAGACGTGAAACTCAGTCACAGCATCCAGACAGTGAGATGCCAGGCCCCTCATTCATCATGTGTGCTTCCTCACCCCTCCCTACTTCCTCTTTTGCCACACAGTTACGTTTCTTCCCTGCTATATAAACCCTGAACTTTAGTTGATCAGGGAGATCACTTTGAGACTGATCTCCCATCTCCTCAGCTGCAGCACCTGATTAAAGCTTCTTCCTTGGCAATACTCAATGTCTCAGTGGTTGGCTTTGTGTTGAGAAGCAGGGTCTAGACGGAATCCCTGGGGTTTCAGTAGCATTCATGTACGCTTTTAAAACCACAATTAATGGGTCATGGTACATTGAGAAATTGGAATAGCATCAACTTGGCCAAGTTCTCAGAAAGCACACTGTGCTTACATGTCAGGGCCCTGCCTCCTGACCTCCACAGTTTATGGTTGACTTTGAGTCACAGCAGGTGAGTATGGCCTGGTGTGAGTGTTTTATAGAAATGCAAACCATGGCTGATTACTTTGTGTTTTAAATCCAACAAATCTTCATTTCTGGTAGGAAAATGTTGCCCAAACCAACGAAACAAACACAGGAGTATACAAAGAAGAAAATGAGAGATTCCCTGTCTCCCAATCCCACTTGATAGGTGGCAGTCATTACATATTACACGGAAGAGGGGGAAAGGCACCCAGGAAGTCCCAATTCCCGTTCTGACAATCATCTGGCCTCCTTGGGCAAAAGAAAAAGAGCGAAGGCAAAAAGAATATAACACTACTGTTGGCAGAAATCTCCTCTCGGTACAGGAAACTCTGGTAAACTGAGAGAGTGTGTTCCGTGAGGGAGGCCTCAACAGCTCTTCTCTGGCCCTAAGACCAGAGTGGATTTTGCCTCATTTTCTGATGTGCAAATGAAATGTCGATCCAAGACATTCTGACACAAGAACAGAAAACGAAACACCACGTTTTCACTCGTAAGAGAATGCTGAACAACGAGAACACAAGGACACAGGAGGGGAACATCACAAACTGAGGTCTGTTGAGGGTGGGGGGCGAGGGAGGGATAGCAAGGGATGGGAATATTGAGAAAAAATAGCATTAGGACAAATACCTAATGTACGTGATGGAGGGATGGAGGCAGCAAACCACCATGGCGTGTGTAGACCTACGTAGCAATCCTGCAAGATCTGCACACGCACCCCGGGACTTAAAGTCAAATAAAGAGAAAAAGAAAAGAAAAAGAAGATACACCCTGGGATGCAGTGTGTTCCCAGGAATTTCAAATATTTAAACAATGGTTCAATGATCACTTGACAGCTACATTATAAACAAGAATAAGATGCAGAGTTCAACATCATTACTTTGAGAAGATAAATTTTAATGTCATTTTCAATCTTTAAAATCTTTGGTTTTATTTTCACAAAAAATCATCAATCTTAAAAAGATCACTGCAAAAAGAAAGGATTATAGCCCATTTGCTTTTTCAAATAATAAACTTGGAAATACGTTCACATGGATATCAACAGTCAACAGTCAATGTAGTGTGACATATTAAGAACTGCCTTTCATATAACAGGTAAGTTTAGAGAGATTACATTTTGTGAGAAAATGTTTTATAAATTTTAATGGGGTGTGTTTATTTAAATCTAATTTCTATTCTGTTTTGGGAAATAGTTATCTGTTTCTTTTAGTGTATTCTCCTTCCTGTCCACATATGTGGAATCTACCTATTCTCTTCTCTTTTCAAATAGTTTAAAAGACTCAAAGAGAATGGCCTGGACTTTGCATGTCCTTGGTCTAATAGACATTTCGCTGGCTGCTCACTTAAAATAGGTATTAGCAGCTAACTAAGAAAACTACGTCCCTTGTCAGCCAGAAATTAACAAAGGCTTCAAAATCAGTGAATTCTCTGTTTTGCTATGGCCTTATTTGCTGATAGTCTTACCTTAAGAGAAAAAATTTTAATAGTATAGATTAAAATTAACTTTGGCAAAAATGAAAATGAGGCAGGGAATTTTTTTTTTTCAACAACAGAAACTAGGAAAAGCAAAGATACAGTAAAAATGAAAAATTCCCAGTATAAAGATATAAATATAATAATTGATAGCGCCAGGGATGACTAATGAAAAAAAAATGTTTAGGGGATGATCATTTGAACACAGCATACAAATACTTCTAAAAACCATTTTTAGAATTACTTCGGTATAAATAAGGTGTCTCTGAAAGGTACAGATCTGGTATCACGATAATGGTGGTAGACAAATGGTGGAACAGTTCTGGTACCATGATCATGGGGATAGACAAATGGTGGTACAGTCCTGGTATCACGATCATGGCGATAGACAAGTGGTAAAACAGTCCTGGTACCATGATCATGGTGATAGACAAATGGTGGAACAGTCCCGCCTGTATCATGATCATGGTGATAGACAAATGGTGGAACAGTCCTGGTATCACGATCATGGTGATAGACAAATGTGGAACAGTCCTGGTACCATGATCATGGTGGTAGACAAGTGGAAAAACAGTCCTGGTATAATGATCATGGTGATAGAGAAATGGTGGAACAGTCCTTGTATCACGATTATGGTGATAGACAAATGGTGGAACAGTCCAGGTATCACGATCACGGTGGGAGACACACGGGACCTTCTCTGCCTGCAGATGGCTGAGGTAGCACTGACCCTGCACTGTTCCCGCAAAAACACTTAGGCTGAATTTAATCATGAGGACATTTTCAGACAACTGCAGAGTATAAACCATCGACGCAGACAGCTGACCTGTCTACAGACAAGCCCATGTCACCACCATCAATGACAACAACAAAAAGGTGAGGAGACACTTTGGGTTCAAAAGAACTAAAGAAATGGAGCTGCATTATCTTTCGACTCTTTTTCAACCCAAAAAGTCTCTTCTCTTTTAGTTGTGTGATCTGGGGTGACATGGGCTGTCTGAAGGAGACAGGTCAGTCGTGCTGCTCACTGGTCTACATTTTGCAGTTGTCTGGAGATTACCTCAGGCTATGAAACTCAGACTAAGCGTTTCAGCAAGAACATGGCATTGTTCACACTCTGCACCGGCAGAGTCCCAGGTGACGTGTTGTCTTAGTGTGGGAATGTGACCCCTATCCGGGAGACCAGGTGGAGCCTTATCACCGTCATAGTAAGAAACCCACTGTCCATGTCCAAATCAAGCAAACATGCTCTTCCACAAGTAAAAAAATGGCGTATGTGTAATTCTGGCTTATGTAATAAAACTCAGGATAAGCTGTATACATTGAATACAATATATCCAGTGAGTACCAGAAGACTTCCGGCTCTTCTGCTTCCACCAGCTCCATGCTGAGCCTAGAAAAGGAGGAAAAACCAAAGAATAAGTCAGGGAAAATAAGACACCGCAGAGCCCCAACTAGATTTCATGGGTAGCACAAGAAAGTGGTTAATAAAGAAAAAACATAGATCCATTAATGACAAAAAATTACTGCCTTATGTTGGGATGGGCAAGAGTAGGGTAAAAAAGAATGAAAGAGAGAGAGAGAGACAGACAGACAGAGAGAGAGAGACAGACAGACAGACAGACAGAGAGAGAGAAAGTAAGCTGAGCTAACCGTCCAGGTGACACGCTGATGAGGGAGTAAAAGGACACTCTGAGTGAGTACCCTCAGGACACACAGCAGACACTGATCATAAAAACAAGTATGCTCAACCTACGGCACTTAGTACATGATAAGGGGAGGAAGAAATGGAAACCTGAATATCTACTGCAACGAAAACCAACAGCAATGTTAGTAGGAGTAGTTCAGGCTTCGTTGAAAACATGGTGTCGATATTGTCAGCCCACTCCCTTCTCCCTGGACCTGGCATCTCCAGGTGTTAACAATAATTAGCTGTTCACAACTGCTCAGAGTTACCTGGGGCACAGTGGGCCTTGGTCCTCTTCTTTGTCGTCGTCATTTTTAATCTCTGCAATAAATTCAGACAGGGACAGACAAAATAAGCCAATTCCCCTACACCCATAACAGTCCACTGTCTAATCCCTACATACGGACCTCAGGCTCCTCAGCATGAGGACAGGACAATGTGAGAGACAGACTTCAGAAGGTCCCAAGGCCAATCATGATAGAGATTCCTTGGTTTGTGTCTCAGAACCAATGGTGAAGTGTCCCTATTCTGGTAGACCATTAACCTTTGATCCCAAGTGTGTACAAACAGTTACACCAAGTGTGTACAAACAGGGAAGAACCTCCCAGACATGCTTGGGGAACAAAACTCATGAGGAACTTGGTAGCTGGAAAGACACATTGAATTCAGATGGACAGACAACTTGTGGGCATGGGCTGCATAGCTTGGTGTGAGTGCGCAACACCTGCCTTGGGTTTCAATGTCCTGACAGTCAGTCCAGGGTGCGACGGGCATGGCCTGAGACTAGAGAGAGAGCAAAGCTCACTGACCCACCCCATGTACGTGCCTCAGACTGAATCCAGAGTGACTGAAATCTACACTGATGTACAGGTTCAGCCCACAGTGATGACAACTCTCAGCCCGGCCAGGGGAGCAAAGCCCAAAGACTATGGGGTCTATCTGGGACACAAAATGGAGCTTTATCGCCTTCACAATGGAGTACTCACTGTCTACATCACGAGCCAAGTTGACTTGCTGCTCCTCTAATGAGTGCAAGTTGCTCCTGTAAGGCTCATTGAAGGCAGATGTGCCAGGAGGAACTGAGAGAGTCGAATAACCTTCATCCCAGAACTCCTGGGGGGCTTCCTCCTCCACAGACTCCTGCAGATTCCTGATGAGCCAGGCAGGACAGGGTGACAGAAGATTAAACCAACAGAGATTAGACAACAGAGTCTCCCAGCTGATCTGACGGAAGTCAGAATGGAGTGCTCTCAGAAAGCAAAGGCATTTTTCCTTCAAGAGAAAAAAAACTATCCTTCTAAATGCAGGGTGGAGGGTGACTACCCTGGGGACAGAGCACAAATGAGCAGCAGGTGCTCAGTGCATTTGCACAGATGAGCCACTGCAGGCCACCCAGACTCCCTGTAAACTCTCATCATGAACTGCAGCACGAGAACCAACACGGGGCTTCAACTACTTCGCATCAGTTGTGTTGAATTTTACATGCAGCGTTCAAGTGAACAGAGCTCCTGGGGCATTTCAGACACCCAGATCTTGGGTATTAAGGGCCTCCCTTTTCCAGTATTTTGATATCACATGTATAGTTTTTGAATTTCTTCTCTTCACAAATCCTAGTAAACATGCTAACAACAAATAGGCAGAAAGCATGTATGTGTCTCTCCCTGGAATTAAACACATGGGAGAGAACAGGCGACAACAGGACGTCCCGTTTGCTGAGTTCACCTGGCTCCTCTGACCGCAGGCTCCTATCTTGGGAGGACTAAGAAATTAAAAAGTGGGCCGGACGCGGTGGCTCAAGCCTGTAATCCCAGCACTTTGGGAGGCCGAGGCGGGTGGATCACGAGGTCAAGAGATCGAGACCATCCTGGTCAACATGGTGAAACCCCATCTCTACTAAAAATACAAAAAATTAGCTGGGCATGGTGGCACGTGCCTGTGATCCCAGCTACTCAGGAGGCTGAGGCAAGAGAATTGCCTGAACCCAGGAGGCGGAGGTTGCGGTGAGCCAAGATCGCGCCATTGCACTCCAGCCTGGGTAACAAGAGCGAAACTCTGTCTCAAAATAAATAAATAAATAAATAAAAATAAAAATAAAAATAAAAATAAAAAAAGAAATTAAAATGTATAAAAGTGCCACAAATCACTCACACCATTGTCAATAGGACAATTTGTAGCTGGGTGAATGGAAGAAAGAGTTCTAGTCATCACTTCCTCGGTTTCCCTGGATCTGCAGTCTCCAGGTGTCACTACTGAACTAACAGGCCACAACTCCACAGCATTACCTGGGGGAAAAGGGCCCTTTTTCTTCCTTTTCCTCATCATCACCTTGACGTTCTGTAAATAAATTCAGAGAAGCAGGTCACATTAAGCAAATCACACTTCACATATGACCAAATCAGTGTTTAGTCACAGCACAAGCACAGAAATGCTCTCAGGGCAAGAATACAAATTCTGACAGGAAGATGCCAGGGTGCCCGAGATGAAGCCTGGTAAGTAGGTGAGGCTGCTTTCCAGATGCACAGGCCAAAATCTCCCTCTACGGATACACCATAATGCCATATTCTCTCCCTGAGTCTATGCAAAGTTAAACCAATTTTTTTCCCAGAAAGTTTCCAAAAATTAGTCAAACTCTTTTCTGGCAGTGTGGCTGCAATACTGACTTATCTCACCAGGTAGCAAGGGCATTGAATGGTCAGAGGCATCTAGACATGAAACGGGACAATATGTAAACTCTAACCACACCTGATTGAAACAGAATCTGTGAGCTTTGCGCAGTGGCAGTATCGTAGCCAATGAGTTTTAGCTGAGATGAGATTATCGCTCATGGAAAACTTTCCCCAATACCCCGCCATGATGACAAGCAATAGAGTTGCCATTGACCATTTCTGACAGTCTCTAGGGAGAGGGAATAAAAAAAGACAAAACAAAAACACACAAAAAAGAATCTGCGGGCCGGGCACAGTGGCTCACGCCTGGAATCCCAGCACTCGGAAAGGCCGAGGTGAGCACTTCACGAGGTCAGGAGATCGGGACCATCCCGGCTGACACGGTGAGAGCCTGTCTCTACTAAAAATACAAAGAAATTAGCTGGGCACGGTGGCACGCGCCTACAGTCTCAGCAACTCGGGAGGCTGAGGCAGCACAATCGTCTGAACCCAGGAGGCAGAGGTTGCAGTGACCTGAGATCGTGGAACTGAACTCCAGCCTGAATGACAGAGGGAGACTGCATCACAAAGAAAAGAAAAAACAAAATCCGTGATTTCAAAGGACAAGACAGGGGGAAAATTTAAGGTCAGGAGTTCAAGACCATCCCGGCCAATATGGTGAAACCTCGTCTCTACCAAAAATACAAAAATTAGCTAGATGTAGTGGTGAGCACCTGTGGGCCCAGCTACTCAGGAGGGAGAGGCAGGAGAATCACCAGACTCCACAAAGTGGAGATTGCAGTAAGCCAAGACGGCGCCACTGCACTCCAGCCTGGGTGACAAAAAAAGACTCCAACTCAACAACAACAAACAATATGTGATGCTACCAAGAACAATCAGACCGGCCATTGCACGGATGGGGCGGAGAGCCAGGGTGAGCCTTGCTTTATGGAAACCTATCAGCAAGGTAAAGAGGAAATGTTTTCCTCCTGGTTTCAAGGTGACTGTGCAGCTAAGCAAGCTGACTTAAAAGAGATCAAGACTAAAGCTCGGAGCAGTGAAACCTGGGGAACAGTAACTCCAAATAAATAGGCAAGGCTCCCAGTTTCCTTAACAAGAAATAGAAAGTCCACGAACATCGTTCAGGGACAGATGACATCATTACAGGTGATGAGATACCAAATCAAAGCTCAGAGACTTCACAGACACCTACTGTACACTTCCTGCACTCAGGTGACCGTGAGTTTGTCACACTGGCCTGGGGTCTGGTAACTTGACACGTGGGCCTGGGAGACAAACTCATGGCATGAACTGAGGAAGAGATAAAAATTCCCTGATATCAGGCCGGGCGCGGTGGCTCACGCCTGTAATCCCAGCGCTTTGGGAGGCCGAGGCAGGTGGATCACGTGGTCAGGAGATCGAGACCATCCTGGCCAACATAGTGAAACCCCGTCTCTACTAAAAATACAAAAAATTAGCTGGGCATGGTGGCACGTGCCTGTAATCCCAGCTACTCAGGAGGCTGAGGCAGGAGAATTGCCTGAACCCAGGAGGCGGAGGTTGCGGTGAGCCGAGATCGCGCCATTGCACTCCAGCCTGGGTAACAAGAGCGAAACTCCGTCTCAAAAAAAACAAAAACAAAAAAAAACAAAACAAAAAAACAAAAAAACGCTCCCGCCAGAGCGGGGTTCGTCCTCCCCTTCACGTTTTCCTCTCACCCGCCCCACACCCCTTCCACAGCTGATCTGTTCTTTCACTTCCAGGTCACTGAGTTTCCCATTTAAAAATATAAACGATACAGAAAGGAGAAGACAACCAGGCGCCCATATTTCCACCACCTGGAATTAAGTACTATTCACACACGTACATATATTTCTTCCAAACCATTTTTAAGTTACTCTCTTTTTAAATCATACATGCTTAGCACAGACCATACCGCCAGTAGAGAAAAAGTACAGATGTGTACGATTTCTGATCACCTTAAGTTCAAAATCACTTGTGTTAACATTGGGGCGACGCCGATGGAGTCGTGTTCTTCTGGTGTATCTGCAGAGAGAAGAACGTATGTTCCAGCTAGACTGTCCCCTGCCCGCCCCCGCAGAAGAAAAATCAATAAAGGCCATACATAAACATGTTTTTTGTAAAATTGAGCTTAGACTTATTTTACTAATACTTCATTTAATAGTGCATGAACTTATCTGAAGACAGTAAGACAGAAACAAAAATGGAATTCCTCAACTCCGATCGCAGAGACACTGTTCTAAAGGAATGCTCTAAAGGGAAACACACATCAGATCAAGGCGAAGGCGGTAGGGTTTGCAGCGGTTTCCTTCTGTGCTCGTGGTTGGCTGGTTGCTTGTTGAAACGACACGGTTCTCTGTGATATTGGAGGACTTTCCATTTCAAGCGGAATGCTGCCTCTCCAGCTTAACCGTATGTGAAAAGAACCGGTTTACACTGCGATCCTACACGTTCCAGGCTGCGAATCAAAAGCCATTATTTGAAGAAGGGCGCGCAGGCTCCGCGGCCGCCGACAGCGCGCTCGGTCACGGACGGTGCGGCCCCGCCTCCCTGGGAGAGAACAGACGGGGCGGGGGGAGGGAGAGGCCGACGTCACTTCCCCGCCGGCTCCGGCCGCGGTCGCTCGGCTGAGTGGCGGAGGAGCGGGCGGGCCTGGGAAGGCGCTGACGGTGACGTCACGCAGGGGGCGGCCTCTATGCAGATGAGGCGGCGCAGGGGCTGCTGCTCGGCCACCCGCTGCTTCCCGCCGTGGGAGTTCCCCGCGTGGGAGCGAGTCCGGGACCGCGAGTCGGCCCCCAGGGTCCCAGCTGCGTGTCCGGGCTCGGAGGGCCGGGGGTGCGGCGCCCGCGGCAAGTGACCGTGCGTGTAAAGGGCGAGGCGCGTGAGGCCTTGTCGGGGCGGGGGCGCGTGTCCTCATACTTACCTGGCAGGGGAGATACCATGATCACGAAGGTGGTTTTCCCAGGGCGAGGCTTATCCATTGCACTCCGGATGTGCTGACCCCTGCGATTTCCCCAAATGTGGGAAACTCGACTGCATAATTTGTGGTAGTGGGGGACTGCGTTCGCGCTTTCCCCTGGTCTTTCCCGGTTTAAGGAAAGATTTGTTGTTACTGGAAAAGGTTCGTGTTTTTGTTGGTTTTGCGTTAATGTTTTGGGCCAAAACGAAGTAAGTCAAAGGGTTGGTTTTTTTCCGTTGTTTTCCCCACATTCTACTACATGATGGCATCTTAAGAAGCAAGTTCTGGCCGGGCGCGGTGGCTCAAGCCTGTAATCCCAGCACTTTGGGAGGCCGAGGCGGGTGGATCACGAGGTCGAGAGATCGAGACCATCCTGGTCAACATGGTGAAACCCCGTCTCTACTAAAGGTGCAAAAAATTAGCTGGGCATGGTGGCGTGTGCCTGTAATCCCAGCTACTTAGGAGGCTGAGGCAGGAGAATTGCCTGAGCCCAGGAGGCGGAGGTTGCGGTGAGCCGAGATCGCGCCATTGCACTCCAGCCTGGGTAACAAGAGCGAAACTCCGTCTCAAAAAAAAAAAAAAAATAAAAAATAAAAAGAAGCAAGTTCTGTCATTCGCTAGAGTGCGGCGTCTGCAGCTGTCTCATCTCTGTTGGGCTCTGGCAGAGCTGAGTTCTGGGCCGCGCTGTTTATGCAGAGATTGCTCTGCGGACCTGGCTGCCAGCCTTGAGGTTGGTCCGCCCTCTAGCCTAGATAACACAGAATAACAAGACCCTGTGGCTTATTACTATTATTATTTTACTACTTATGCTTTACTATTTATTTAGAGACAGAGTCTTGCTCTGTAGCACAGGCTGGAGTGCACGGCGTGATCTCAGTTCACTGCAAGTTCAGCTCCCAGATTCAAGCCATTTTCCTGCCTCAGCCTCCAAGAGTAGCTGCGATCATAGGTGCATGCCACCATATCCAGCTAATTTTTATATTTTTAGTAGAGAGGGGATTTCACCATATTTGCCAGGCTGGTCTCAAACTCCTGAATTCGAATGATATGCCTGTCTCAGCCTCCCAAAGGGCTGGGATTGCAGGCATGAGCCACCTCGCCCAGCATATTTATGCTTTAAATGGGACGTTTCATGAGGGGATAATTTTCTTGTTGAATTTCTAACATGAGAAACAGGACTGGTTTGGGGGTGTCCTGTCTGAGCAGACACAGGACACCACGGTTTTCAGTACGACAAGGGACACAACTTATTCAGTGTGCCTTATGATGGTGAAAACTCCCTTTAAAAATCACATGTGATTGATAACACTTGACCTCACATACCGCTTGAGAAAAAAAGAAAAAATAATAGTTTTAGCTGTAAATCAAATTAATGATCTTGATAGTTTGGGACGATAAAAAATAAAGTTGATAGCAGAGAGGAATCTGATGCTTTTGAACAATTTTAATAATGTAAATATAAAGACATCAGAAAGTTCGTTCCTTCTATTTATTTTTTTTTTTTTGAGACGGAGTTTCACTCTTGTTATCCAGGCTGGAGTGCAATGGCGCGATCTCGGCTCACCGCAACCTCCGCCTCCTGCGTTCAGGCAATTCTCCTGCCTCAGCCTCCTGAGTAGCTGGGATTATAGGCACGTGCCACCATGCCCAGCTAATTCTTTGTATTTTTAGTAGAGACGGGTTTTCACCATGTTGACCAGGTTGGTTTCGATCTCTCCACCTTGTGATCCACCCGCCTCGGCCTCCCAAAGTGCTGGGATTACAGGCTTGAGCCACCGCGCCCGGCCTAGTTCATTACATTTTTTAAAAATCAGTGTGACTCGGCTGGGTGTGGTGGCTCATGCCTGTAATCCAAGCACTTCGGAGGCCAAGGCAGGAGGATCACCTGAGGTTGGGAGATCAAGACCAGCCTGACTAACATGGTGAAACCCCATCTTAAAAAAAAAAAAAAAAAAAAAAAAAAAAATCAGTGTGATTCTTGACAAATTAGAATGGTTTAATAATCTTGGTTATGCTGGGTGCAGTGGCTCACACCTGTAATCCCAGCACTTTGGGAGGTCGAGCCAGGGGGATCACGAGGTCAGCAGTTTGAGACCAGCCTGGCCAACATGGTGAAACCCCATCTCTACGAAAAATGCAAAATTAGCCAGCCATGGTGGCGTGCACCTGTAATCCCAGCTACTTGGGAGGCTGAGGCAGGAGCGTTGCTTGAACTCAGGAGGCAGAGGTTGCAGTGAGTAAAAATTACATCACTGCACTCCAGCCTGGGTGACGGAGGGAGACTCCGTCTTGAAAAATCATCATCATCATCATCATCTTGACCTAAAAACTGTTACATACTATATTTTATTTCAGATTTTTTTATAAGGTAGAAAATAGTGGTAGTATAATATTCTAGTACATACAAGACTTAGGTTTGTTTTGGCCTGAAAACCTTAAGGCTGGGTGTGGTGGCTCATACCCATAATCTCAGCACTTTGCGAGGCCAGGAGTTCGAGACCCAGTCTGACCAACATGGTGAAACCACGACTCTACTAAAATACAAAAATTAGCGGGGCATGGTGGTGCGTACTTGTAGTCCCAGCTACTCCGGGGGCTGAGACACAAGAATTGCTTGAACCCCGGAAGCAGGTTTGAAGTTAGCCAGGATCATGCCATTGCACTTCAGCCTGGGTGACAGAGGGAAACTCTGTTTCAAAAAAAAAAAAAAGAAAGAAAGAAAGAAAAGAAAGTTTTAATTAAATAATTAAATTGAACTTCCTGAATTTCTTGTGCTGGTTGTACTGGTCAAAGAAGCAAACGTTACTGCCAATATCTGTTTAAATGTACAAACAATTAGTTAGAACTGGCTCCGTGGCTCACGCCTGTATCCGAGCACTTTGGGAGGCCGAGGCGGGTGGATCACTTGAGGTCAGGAGTTTTGAGACCAGCCCAGCAAATGTGGTGAAACCCTGTCTCTACTAAAAATACAAAAAATTACCCAGTCATGGTGGTGGGCGCCTGTAGTCCCAGCTACTCAGAAGGCTGAGGCAGGAGAATTGCTTGAACCAGGGAGGCAGAGGTTGCAGTGAGCCAGGATCATGACACGACACTCCAGCCTGAGCAAGAGCAAGACTCGGTTTCAAAAAAAAAAAAAAAAAAAAAGGTATAAAAAATTAAAATAATATGTTCAGAAAATTAAATATCTAACAATGAAAAGGAGGCCTAGCATGCATCACAACTACATTTCGCTCCTAACCCTTCCTACCCTGTGGTGGTGTCTTTCAGGCTAACTGCTTTCCCTTACTTCTGCACATAGGCCAAGCTGTCTATCAGAGGGATTTAGTTTATAGTTTAACTTTAAGGCACAGACGATGATAATCCCTTCCCGGCTGGGCACGGTGGCTCACGCCCGTAATCCCAACACTTTGAGAGGCTGAGGTGGGTGGATCACGAGGTCAAGAGACTGAGACCATCCTGACCAACATGGTGAAACCCTGTCTCTACTAAAAATATAAAAATTAGCTGGACATGGTGGCACACGCCTGTAGTCCCAGTTACTTGGGAGGCTGAGGCAGGAGAATTGCTTGAACCTGGGAGGTGGAGGTTGCAGTGAGCCAAGATTGAGCCATTGCACTCCAGCCTGGTGACAGAGACTCTGTTTAAAAAAAAAAAAAAAAACCCTTGCTGAAACTAACTTCTGAGAAGATAAAGAGGTTGTATACACAAGAAACAGTGTTAGTTGAAGATTTATTAGAGCATTGTGACCTGGCAGAGGACAAAGAATTTTCACCACCCCCTTGGGCTCTCACTGCAGCCCTTAAGCCTGTCATTATCCGACCCCTTCACTTCAACCTCCTTCTTCCTCCTTCCCTAACATACAAGGGGCCTGAAATCCGTATTAACTTAAGTTGGTTCTTTAGGATATTAGTTTACCATCTGCTCAGTTTGGCGGCTCTCTGGAATACAGTCACCTTCCCTGTTCCCACACTTTGTCTCTCGACTTGCTGGCTGTAATGCAGCAAGAGATACGAGCTTTGGACTCACTTATAAATTAAGTAGGTAATATCTTTAGAAGGGAGTTAATTTTTATGATTCTATAAATCAGAAGACTCAATCACTCCACTTAGGGTGCCTGGGTAAATATTTTTAGATATCATCCAATATATAACACTATCATTCTCTATTACTATATGTCAGCTCAATTTATAATTTCAAGATATATAGTTAATTTAAAAATTCATGACAAATATGAAATGGAGTTGATAATTTTGATTGCCTTTGGTTGTCTCTTACTTCATTAATTCACTTGGAGAATGCCGTTGCTGGCTGGGTTCAGATAGATTTCTGTATGCTGTAGGTATGCCACTGGGTGCTGTGGGTATTCTTATGTGTTCTCTGTTTTTCTGTTTTGTTTTGTTTTGTTTTTAAAGACGGGGTTTCACCATGTTGGTCAGGCTGGTCTTGAACTCCCGACCTCAGGTGATCCAACCGCCTTGGCCTCCAAAGTGCTTGGATTACAGGCGTGAGCCACCACGCCCGTCCATGTGTTCTCTTAACTCTTGGGAATTTTGTAAATGTTCACTCAAGTCATTTGTTGTTTTTAATAGTTTGACATTTAAAAGTAATATGCCTTGGTATTCTGCACCTCCTAGCTTCTCAAACGCTCTCAAACGGCCACCTTCGTACTTTGTTACATACTGAAGTTTTTGTTTGCTCCTAGCTTCTTAATCCGAGCTACCATCAAAAGCCAACTTTGCAAAGATGGGATGTCATGAAAACAATGTGCATAATGTAATGCTGGCAAATTTTAATTAGACCTCAATAAACTTGACTGTTTTTTGTTTTTTGTTTTGAGATGGAGTCTCACTCTGTCGCCCAGTCTGGAGTGCAGTGGCGCTATCTCGACTCACTGCAACCTCCACCTCCTGGGTTTGTGCGATACTCCTGCCTCAGCCTCCTGAGTAGCTGGGATTACAGGTGTGTGCCAACACGGCTGGCTAATTTCTTTCTTTTTTTTTTTTTTTAATTTTTAGTAGAGACGGGGTTTCACCATGTTGGTTAGGCTGGTCTCAAACTCCTGACCTTGTGATCCACCCACCTGGACCTCCCAAAGTGCTGGGATTACAGGCATGAGCCACTGCACCCAGCTAAACTTGACTTTGAAAAAAGACCCACATTCCCAAACTTTGGCAGAATGAGGGCACTGGAATCTCCTACTTATTTCTGGCAGAAGTATAAATAATTCAAAAACTTTGGAAAGTTGGTTGGCAGTATCCTGCAATGACAAAGCACCAGGTAGGCACTGGTGGTTTCGCTTTATGTAGCATGCCTTTTGGAACATTGGAACTTAGCTTTTCATTTGTGACAGACTCCTGTTAGTTCTTAACCCTGAAGAAAAGAAGTGATCTGCTCCCGCTGACCCATTCAGGTGCTCCAAGTGACCGGGGACTCTGCAGAGGTAACAGGGTCGCTACTCACCATGCAAAGGCAGCCTCACGGGGCACTCTCCATCGGGAGAACATCTTTATGAACCCCCTTTCCTGCTCTTCTGGGATGGTATATGTGGGACGGGTACCCCGTGGTATATGCACTCTGTGGCCACCTAGTGGTTAGAAACAGTGGGAGCCACTGAGAGAGAGAGAGAGAAATGACTCCGGTGACATCTGTAGGATGACTTCATAAACAGCACACTGTGACCAAAACACATCTCGGGCCTTGGTCATCTTTGAAAAGCTCTGAATTATGGGAAATGAAGCTTCAAATTCTGAGCAGGTTGCGAAAAAACAAGCGCCTTTAGAAACACCAGCTGGGTTTCTGTGTGACACTTATGAATCGTCCTCTTGTAAATATCCAAGAAACTGGATCCGCCTAACCAGAAAAAGTCATGAGCAGAATGGAGAAAATGGGGATCTTTCTGAAATGCCTAAAATAACGTATTAGTGTGGACAATCAGAAATATTTGGTTTTAGGCCGGGCATGGTGGCTCACGCCTGTAATTCCAGCACTTCTGGAGGGTGAGGTGGGTGGATCATTTGAGGTCAGGAGTCCAGACCAGCCCGGACAACATGGTGAAACCCCATCTCTACTAAAAATACAAAAAGTAACCAGGCAGTGGTGGCGTGTGCCCGTAATCCTAGCTACCTGAGAGGCTGAGGCAGGACAATCACTTGAGCCTCGAAGGCAGAGGCTGCAGTGAGCCAAGATCACATCACTGCCCTCCAGGCTAGATGACACAGTGAGACACCGTCTCAAAAAAAAAAAAAAAAAAACAAAGAAAAAGAAAAAGAAAAAAGGTTTTAGAACCAGACAAATTGAATGGGAGACTTACTTCCAATGATACCTAGAAATTTCTAAAAGAAATTCTGAGAAAATTGCCTCCATTGGGGAGTAAACCGAAGGCGGTCAGCAGACTTTTTCTGACCTGAAAAATACTGAGGAGGCTTTGCCTCTTTTGCCTCCACCAGCTCCTTCTCCTCCGGCCCCTGCACCTGCACAGTCTCCCTCAGCTGAGCCCTCCTGTCCTCTTGCCTCTTCTTCCATCACCGTCACCTGAGGAGAGTCCCCAGGGCCATGGCCCCTTCCCTGAAACTTCTGTTCTGACAGCCCCTTTCAAGGTAATTCACACAGGAAGAGGGGAGCCTACCACTGTGTATTCCGCTTCACCATAATGTGAATTAAGAATATTAGACAAGGGCCGGGCGCGGTGGCTCACGCCTGTAATCCCAGCACTTTGGGAGGCCGAGGCGGTGGATCACCAGGTCGAGAGATCGAGACCATCCTGGTCAACATGGTGAAACCCCGTCTCTACCAAAAATACAAAAAAAAAAAAAAAAACAAAACTAGCTGGGCATGGTGGCGCGTGCCTGTAATCCCAGCTACTCGAGAGGCTGAGGCAGGAGAATTGCCTGAACCCAGGAGGCGGAGGTTGCGGTGAGCCGAGATCGCGCCATTGCACTCCAGCCTGGGTAACAAGAGCGAAACTCCACCTCAAAAAAAAAAAAAAAAAAGAGTACTAGACAAGACTTCCCTGGTCTAAATGTAAATACATTTTCCCCTTCTGTTTCTAAAGCAGGCTCAAGATCCTATAGGGTTTGGGAGAAAATTTGACTTAACTGTTGAAACTTTTGAGCCCAAATATTCTGACCTTCATCAATTAATTCACGTGCGGGTGTAAGAAGGCAAGACCACTAAACTGGATACAAAAGGCAAAATGGAAGGATTTTCAAAAACAGGCTGCAGAAGAACATGAAAGGGTCTGCATTTTGGCCAAATAACTCCGTGTTGCCCTTCCCCACGTCCTTCCTAAAATTGTAGATTGGGGGATAATTCAGCAATGTGCTGAAAGCCAGACAAATCTGTCTTTCTTACTTAAAATGGTTTGAGAGCCAGGTGTGGTGGCTCATGCCTGCAATCTCAGCATTTTGGGAGGCCGAGGTGGGTGGATCACTTGAGGTCAGGAGTTCAAGACCAGCCTGGCCAACATGGGGAAACCCCATACCTACTGAAAATACAAAAATTTGCCGGGTGGCTGAAGCAAAAGAATCGCTTGAGCCCGGGAGGGAGAGGTTGCAGTGAGCCGAGATCCTGCTACTGCAATCCAGTCTGGGAGATGGAGTGAGACTCTGTCTCAAAAAAAAAAAAAAGAAAGAAAGAAAAGCAAAAACGAAAGAAAAACACCATTTCTAAACAGTTTGAGTGGTTTGATAACCTGTGTCTTTACTGGGGCAGGGTCCCACTCTGCCTTCCAGGTTGGAATGCAATGGCAGGATCATGGCCCGGCCCAGCCTCGATCTCTCGAGCTCAAGTGATCCTCCCACCTCAGCCTTTGCCGTAGCTGCTGTGACCACAGGTGTGCGCCACCACGCCTGGCTACATTTTTGTTTTTTTTTTGTAGAGACGAGGATTCTCTCCTCTCTCGTCTGTTACCCAGGCTTGTCTTGAACTCCTGGGCACAAGTGATTTTCTTCTCTGAGACTCTCAAAATGCTGGGATGACAGATATGAGCCACCGCACTCGACAGAGAATTCCTTTTCATTTTATTTTTTTTCAATAAATACGACAGAGAATTCTTTCTTTTCTTTTCTTTTCTTTCTTTTTTTTTTTTAATAAATACGTGCTGATTTATTACAGGGATAAGATGGTCTCTTGGGGGATAAATTCAAGAAGAGTTGAGAATGTTTTATTCATTTATGATGTCCCTTTCCAGGAAGGAAGGAAGGACAGCAAGATTTAGGACAAGCTAAAATCATCCTCTATTAAAAAAAAATAAAATTAAATTAAAAAAAATAAGTCACCCCCAAGTAGTCCCGGACAAGGAGGCAGAATAAAAGCTATATATCTGCAATGATTCCTAATTGTTTTTGAACACAGAAGCTTGGGAAGGGGTTTCCGGCAGTTTCCTGAGGAAGGCACGACTTCCAGATAGTGTCGGGGAAGGGTCCTGTGCAGGCTGGCCCCTCAGCCCACAGATACCAAAATGATGTCTACTACAGCTCCTCCAAACTTCTGGCTGTCACCTGCGTTGTCACTGTGTCCAAAAGCAGCAGCTGAGAGTGCACCAGGATGTCACGACCACCCTGGAACACACCAGCCAGGAGCAACATGTGGGTGTTCTTGTCATCCAGCAGCTTGTCTGACCTCTCACAAGGGTGCATTCCCGAGAACTTCACCATGTTATCCACAGCCTCTCCGAGTGTCTTGATGGTAGACAAGGTGAACATTTCCTCCTTCCCAAATTCATCCCCTACCTCACCCTAGGCTGCTTCGAAGTTCAGTTGCATGACCTTTTGAATGTGATCAGCGACAGTAACTTCAGCTCTTACAGCACATACTCATCCTCACAGCCTTCATCGTCGGTCTCTCCAGTGTGGGAGCACAGTCCTTGACAGTGAGCTTCAGCATGCAGCTGAATGTGCAGGCCACAGCCGGGGGGTCTCCTTTGGGCTGTGCCGACAGCGTGTAGCAGGTCCCAGGCTGGTTGGAGGGCAAGCTCTGGGCAGACACGTAACAGAGCCCCTCACAGGCTCAGTGGGCTCATCTGCACTGCGGCATTCTCCGGGGTCTGGTCATTGAGTGTGTTCGTGCAGTCACACAAACACCATGTGGTCGGTGAAGGTGTGCTTGGTGCAGCCGATGACATACTCGGTCTCTGACTCGGTGAGGGCCACGGACTCAGGCGAGGACTGGAAGGAGGGCCCAGGTCCCTGGAACTCTGGCACTGCTGCCAACTGCTCCTGGAAGATCTCCTGTAGCTGCCCCTTTCTCAGGGTGTCTGACTGCGGTGACGGGGGTGCCTTCCACTCTCTGCTCTGCCACGGGCGCTGTGGCCAGGGGCACAGACTTGAGGTCAAAAGGTTTTTCTGATGGTTCTAGAGTGTACTGAGGCTGAGCCCTCTCCAGACCAGGGACAGACACAGTCAGACCATTTAGGACATAGCCCGCATTGAGGGCCTTCTGCTTCGCTCCAGGACTTTTGGACAAGGTGGCTCGGTCCCTTATTTCATTGTCATCATCCATCACATACCTCTGCAGCAACACCACGATACTGGGTAACATCTCTTCATTCTGGGCTCCAGACTTGGCCGGTGACGTTGCTGATCGTCTTATTGACCGCCAGCTGGTCATTCTTACACACCAGGGCTGGTACAGGAGCCCTAGTATGTGGTGCTGGACCGTGATGTTATCACGGGATGCCACCTCCTGAGCCTCATTCACCCAGCACTTCATTTCAGCAGGTGCAAGGAAGACACAGGGCAGAGCTGCAGACATGGGCACCTTGCCTACAATGGCCTGTTTCATGCAGCGCTCAGTAGCCGGCAGCATGGTGCTGTCAGTGATCCGGCAGAGGGCTCGCACGGCTGGGCCCTGATAGTTGTCTCCTTTCCCAGTCACGTCTTTTATTAGCTGCTGGTGACAATGATGACATCCTCTGCGATGCGAGACATCTCCTTGATGGTCAAGTAGCACATCCGACAGAGTGTGAGATCATTGGACTGAAAGAGCTTGGTCATGGCAAAGAAGGCTTCGGTCGCCTCCGTGGGTCTCCAGATGCTCCCCACGGCTTATGAGATAAAGGATCTCGGTGAGGATGTGGGCACATTTCCGAGGGTCGATGGGAGTTTCATTAAATGCACGGGCCTCTTGGAGGATGGCTCTGTTCTCAAGGTGCTGGAGTGGGTTGGAGCCTCCACTTGAGTCCTCGTCCTTCTTGTGGCATTTCTTCAATGTGGTAGAGCCAGTGGGATGCAGCAGCAATGCAATGCTTGCGGGGTGCGGCTCAGAGAGGCGGGCAACAGTGGTTCTGCAGGGACCCCCGATGGAGGATTCTTTAAACAGTATCTGAAATGGCCGACACTAGCCTTTAAGAGCACCAGAATGATTCCCTTATAAATTGTGCTTTTCTCAGTGGCTTAAATACTTAGTTACCTTAGTGAAAGACACTAGCTCAGGCCAGGCACAGTCGTTTATACCTGTAATCCCAACACTGAGGGAAACCGGACACTGAGGTGGGTGGGTCCCCGAAGCCTAGGAGTTTGACACCAACCTGGGCAACACGATGAAACCCTGTCTCTACAAAAAGAAAAAAGAAAAAGAAAAAGAAGAAAAACAAATTAGCAAGGTAGTAGAAATGTAATGCACGCAAGAATGATAATCATGAAGACAATCTGTATTCCAGAAGAGTAGGGAGCCTGTCCATTAGGAAGCCAACCGAAACCTCAAATCCCAGTTCACCAGTTCACACCCCAGGGTGCGGCGTCACACGCCGGTAGTCCCGGCTACTCGGGAGAATGAGTAACAGGATGGCTTGAGTTCGTGAGGTCAAGGCAGAAGTCAACCCACTCAAGGCTCATGCCACTGCAGTCCAGCCTAGGTGACAGTGAGACCCCGTATCAAAAACAAACATGCAAAATGCACAGAAACAAACAGCAACAACTTCAGAGTGTCACCTCAGTCTGACATGACTGTCAAACACCACTGTGCTGTTGGGAAATTAAAAGGAACACACTCCCTCCTGCTGTCAACCTGCCCTCCTGCTCTAGCGTGTCTGACGCATGGGCTAAAATGCCCAAGAGCTGATGTACTCAAATGATAATACACTTTCCTGTTCTGCACCTGCATTTATGTTGTCTGGAGGAGATCACCATCCAGGTCCAATAAATGTCTGAGGGCATGGAGTGGAGAAGGGCAGTGTCTTTTAGGATATCTGAACACAGCTATGGCTCTGAAGAAACCCAACACTGGGCGAGTTCCTCAAACTTTTCACTAGGCCCGACCACCACTCTATTTTAGATAGAGATTCTATTGGGGCAAAACCTGAGAATTATCTGCCTGGCCATCAGGAAGATAATTCCTTGCATTTTCTGGGGAGAACACTTCTGCTTGAAGGGAGCGTTTCTTCCCAGGATTACAAATCTTTCTGTAACCTTAGGGAACATTGCTGATGAAAACCAGGCATGGTGGCTCTGGCCTGTTATCCCAGTGACTCGGGGGCTGAGGTGGGGGAATCACTTCAGCCCAGGAGTTCGAGGCTGCAGTGAGCTGTGATGGTGCCGTTGCACTCCAGCCTGGGCCACAGAGTCAGATGCTGTCTCTGAAAGAAAAAGAAAAAGAGAGGAAAATATCGCTGATAAAACTGTGGCCTCTTTTGCAGCCCAGCAGAGAGCTATTCACTGGCTAAGGTTGTACTAGATAATCGTGTCGCTTTAGTGATATATTCCGCTGAGCAGGGAGATGTACGTGGTGGCTGACACCTTCTGTTGCACATACGTCAATACTTCCCATGAAGTAGAACCTTCTCTTGGAAAAATCAGAAAGAAGCCAGTTGGCTACGAGAACTCCCTGAAGAGGAACTGGGATTTGATGTTTTCCCTGCCGTTTTCAGCTGCTGCCTAATGGAGAGCGTCCCTTCCTGTTCTGGCACACAGATTCTCCTTGTGATTATCATCGTTGTGTGCGTTAGATTTCTACTACTCAAGTTGTAAATATTAATGTGTTTCTCATTGCTAACTTGTAAGAAACTAAATTCGTGATACTCTGAAGACTAGAGACGTTTCAATAAGTGACAGCAACTATGGAATTGACCGAGATCTCTCTCTCTCTCTCTTTTTTCCATTCCGTGATGACACCAATTCAGCTGCTGGGCGCTGTTAAAACTTCATCAGCGAGGACGCCTTTCCTCCGCAGCCCCCGGTGCGGGACAGGACTAGCTGGGAATGAGCCTTTCTGGCAGGGAGAAACGCCTTGGCCCCGCTTCGGATCGTCAGCACTTTCAAGAAGTTTTCATCTAAAGGGAGAATGAGGAAAGAGGAGAAATTCTGTGTGAGGAATGAGCCTGTCCAAATTCTCAGGCCCACAGAGGGATGACGCTGAGACAGCGGCCGCGCTCCGCTTTCTTTTAGTACAATACCGTATTTGAAAACAAAAACGACCCGACCTACAAGGGTCACGAAATTGGACAGTTCTCTTGACGACGCTACTGCTGGTAAAATCAGGAAGGACGGCTGGTGCGCAGCCATCTGAGCAGCCCCTGGTTTCACAGACACGGCTTCTCTGACAGGCAAGGGCTTCCCATTTTAGGCGCCATGCCAGCTCGCAAAGAGAACCGTGTTCGAAAGGACCCGGTGTTCTCTGATCCGAAACGCTCTAGTCTGCAAATTAAAAGCCATTCTTTGAGGATGGTGCACAGGCCTCCAGCTGGGCGCCACAGGGCAGAGGTCGAGCAGGCGCTTCTTTGGGGGAGACCAGCTGCGGGGTCTCGGCGCACCGGCCCAGAGGACAAGGGCGGGAGGGAAAGGAGGGAGGGAGAGGCCGACGTCACTTCCCCGCCGGCTCCGGCCGCGGTCGCTCGGCTGAGTGGCGGAGGAGCGGGCGGGCCTGGGAAGGCGCTGACGGTGACGTCACGCAGGGGGCGGCCTCTATGCAGATGAGGCGGCGCAGGGGCTGCTGCTCGGCCACCCGCTGCTTCCCGCCGTGGGAGTTCCCCGCGTGGGAGCGAGTCCGGGACCGCGAGTCGGCCCCCAGGGTCCCAGCTGTGTGTCCGGGCTCGGAGGGCCGGGGGTGCGGCGCCCGCGGCAAGTGACCGTGCGTGTAAAGGGCGAGGCGCGTGAGGCCTCGTCGGGGCGGAGGCGCGTGTCCTTATACTTACCTGGCAGGGGAGATACCATGATCACGAAGGTGGTTTTCCCAGGGCGAGGCTTATCCATTGCACTCCGGATGTGCTGACCCCTGCGATTTCCCCAAATGTGGGAAACTGGACTGCATAATTTGTGGTAGTGGGGGGACTGCGTTCGCGCTTTCCCCTGGCCTTTCATGGTTTAATGAAAGATCTGGTGTTACTGTTAAAGGTTCGTGTTTTTGTTGATTTTGTGTCAATGTTTTGGGCCAAAATGAAGTAAAGCAAAGGGTTGGTTTTTTTCCGTTGTTTTCCCCACATTCTATTACGTGACTGCATTTTAAGAAGCAAGTTCTGTCATTCGCTGGAGTGCAGCGTCTGCAGCTGTCTCATCTCTGTTGGGCTCTGGCAGAGCTGAGTTCTGGGCCGCGCTGTTTATGCAGAGATTGCTCTGCGGACCTGGAGGCCAGCCTTGAGGTTGGTCAGCCCTCTAGCCTAGATAACACAGAATAACAAGAACCTGTGCCTTATTACTATTATTATTTTACTACTTATGCTTTATTATTTATTTAGAGACAGAGTCTTGCTCTGTAGCACAGGCTGGAGTGCACGGCGTGATCTCAGTTCACTGCAAGTTCAGCTCCCAGATTCAAGCCGTTTTCCTGCCTCAGCCTCCAAGAGTAGCTGCGATCATAGGTGCATGCCACCATATCCAGCTAATTTTTATATTTTTAGTAGAGAGGGGATTTCACCATATTTGCCAGGCTGGTCTCAAACTCCTGAATTCGAATGATATGCCTGTCTCAGCCTCCCAAAGGGCTGGGATTGCAGGCATGAGCCACCTCGCCCAGCATATTTATGCTTTAAATGGGACGTTTCATGAGGGGATAATTTTCTTGTTGAATTTCTAACATGAGAAACAGGACTGGTTTGGGGGTGTCCTGTCTGAGCAGACACAGGACACCACGGTTTTCAGTACGACAAGGGACACAACTTGTTCAGTGTGCCTTATGATGGTGAAAACTCCCTTTAAAAGTCACACGTGATTGATAACACTTGACCTCACATACCGCTTGAGAAAAAAAGAAAAAATAATAGATTTAGCTGTAAATCAAATTAATGATCTTGATAGTTTGGGACGATAAAAAATAAAGTTGATAGAGAGGAATCTGATGCTTTTGAACAATTTTAATAATGTAAATATAGAGACATCAGAAAGTTCGTTCCTTTTATTTTTTTTTTTTTGAGACGGAGTTTCGCTCTTGTTATCCAGGCTGGAGTGCAATGGCGCAATCTCGGCTCACCGCAACCTCCGCCTCCTGCGTTCAGGCAATTCTCCTGCCTCAGCCTCCTGAGTAGCTGGGATTATAGGCACGCGCCACCTCGCCCAGCTAATTCATTGTATTTTTAGTAGAGACGGGTTTTCACCATGTTGACCAGGTTGGTTTCGATCTCTCCACCTTGTGATCCACCCGCCTCGGCCTCCCAAAGTGCTGGGATTACAGGCTGGAGCCACCGCGCCCGGCCTAGTTCATTACATTTTTTAAAAATCAGTGTGACTCGGCGGGGTGTGGTGGCTCATGCCTGTAATCCAAGCACTTCGGAGGCCAAGGCGGGAGGATCACCTGAGGTTGGGAGATCAAGACCAGCCTGACCAACATGGTGAAACCCCATCTTAAAAAAAAAAAAAATCAGTGTGACTGTTGACAAATTAGAATGGTTTAATAATCTTGGTTATGCTGGGTGCGGTGGCTCACACCTGTAATCCCAGCACTTTGGGAGGTCGAGCCAGGGGTATCACGAGGTCAGCAGTTTGAGACCAGCCTGGCCAACATGGTGAAACCCCATCTCTACGAAAAATGCAAAACTAGCCAGCCATGGTGGCGTGCACCTGTAATCCCAGCTACTTGGGAGGCTGAGGCAGGAGCGTTGCTTGAACTCAGGAGGCAGAGATTGCAGTGAGTAAAAATTACATCACTGCACTCCAGCCTGGGTGACGGAGGGAGACTCCGTCTTGAAAAATCATCATCATCATCTTGACCTAAAAACTGTTACATACTGTATTTTATTTCAGATTTTTTATAAGGTAGAAAATAGTGGTAGTATAATATTCTAGTACATACAAGACTTAGGTTTGTTTTGGCCTGAAAATCTTAAGGCTGGGTGTGGTGGCTCATACCCATAATCCCAGCACTTTGGGAGGCCAGGAGTTTGAGACCCAGCCTGACCAACATAGTGAAACCACGACTCTACTAAAATACAAAAATTAGCGGGGCATGGTGGTGCGTACTTGTAGTCCCAGCTACTCCGGGGGCTGAGACACAAGAATTGCTTGAACCCCGGAAGCAGGTTTGCAGTTAGCCAGGATCATGCCATTGCATTTCAGCCTGGGTGACAGAGGGAAACGCTGTTTGAAAAAAAAAAAAAAGAAAGAAAGAAAAAGTTTTAAATTAAATAATTAAATTGAACTTCCTGAATTTCTTGTGCTGGTTGTACTGGTCAAAGAAGCAAACGTTACTGCCAATATCTGTTTAAATGTACAAACAATTAGACCTGGCTCCGTGGCTCACGCCTGTATCCGAGCACTTTGGGAGGCCGAGGCGGGTGGATCACTTGAGGTCAGGAGTTTTGAGACCAGCCCAGCAAATGTGGTGAAACCCTGTCTCTACTAAACATACGAAAAATTATTTTGTATTTGTGCCACTGCACTCCAGCCTGGTTGACAAAGTGAGACTGTCTCAAAAAAAAAAAAAAAAAAAAGGCCAGAGAGAGAGACCTCAGTCGTTTCCAGCTGCTGTGACTTATTGAATCATCTGTCTTGGGAATACCATGAAATTAATTTACTGTGGGCAGCAGTAGCCGCCATTTTGTGGTCTGCTCAGCCATGTTGTGGTTTGCTTAAGCTGTTAAGTTTCAGTCTACTCCCTGCTGATAAACTGGTAAGTTTCAGTCTACTGAAACTTACTTAGGCCGGAATTTCCCATTAGGCCGGAATTTCCCATTGGCAAGCTACCCTTGCCCCGCCTCTCTGCCTGCGCTTATTTAAGCTGTGAACTTGGCTACAATAAAGGAGACTTGATCAGACTCCTGTCTTGTCTCCTTTTCTCGCATCTCCTGCCCGTCCATCCCCACTCCCTCCCTTCGAGCTCCCGTTGTTGTCCTGCAGGTCGGGACATCTCACAAGTAAAGCGATGAGAAATAGGTAACAATAATGACATTGCACTTGATCATTCCATGCCCTTAGTTACAGGGCCATGGATGGCGATCTTTTCAGGAGAAAAATAAAGGCTGGTGCGAAACACATAACGAAATGTAATTTGAGTACATCAGCTTTTAGGCATGTAAGTGTCACGGGTCAGGAATTTAGAGCAAGAAGGCAAGTTGGATTCTAATAGCTGGAAAGAGTGTTTTATTACTTTTTTTTTTTTTTTTTTTTTTGAGACGGAGTTTCGCTCTTGTTACCCAGGCTGGAGTGCAATGGCGCGATCTCGGCTCACCGCAACCTCCGCCTCCTGGGTTCAGGCAATTCTCCTGCCTCAGCCTCCTGAGTAGCTGGGATTACAGGCACGCGCCACCATGCCCAGCTAATGTTTTTGTATTTTTAGTAGAGACGGGGTTTCACCATGTTGGCCAGGCTGGTCTCGAACTCCTGACCTCGTGATCCACCCCGCCTCGGCCTCCCAAAGTGCTGGGATTACAGGCGTGAGCCACCGCGCCCGGCTGTTTTATTACTTTTAACTTTCAAAGAGCATGACGGTGTTTAATACCACAGTTACTTTATTATCTCGGAAGAAAGTAACATCCGTGGTGGGTCAGAGTTTTAAATAACGAAGTTGCAAAATACAGTGTAAATACACCAAAAAAGCCTGCAGCTGTAGCAAAACACTAAATGACTGTGTTATTCTCACCGTGAAAAGCCAGGGGAAAGCGCGAACGCAGTCCCCCACTACCACAAATTATGCAGTCGAGTTTCCCACATTTGGGGAAATCGCAGGGGTCAGCACATCCGGAGTGCAATGGATAAGCCTCGCCCTGGGAAAACCACCTTCGTGATCATGGTATCTCCCCTGCCAGGTAAGTATGAGGACACGCGCCTCCGCCCCGACGAGGCCTCACGCGCCTCGCCCTTTGCACGCACGGTCACTTGCCGCGGGCGCCGCACCCCCGGCCCTCCGAGCCCGGACACACAGCTGGGACCCTCGGGGCCGACCCGCGGTCCCGGACTCGCTCCCACGCGGGGAACTCCCACGGCGGGAAGCAGCAGGTGGCCGAGCAGCAGCCCCTGCGCCGCCTCATCTGCATAGAGGCCGCCCCCTCCGTGACGTCACCGTCAGCGCCTTCCCAGGCCCGCCCGCTCCTCCGCCACTCAGCCGAGCGACCGCGGCCGGAGCCGGCGGGGAAGTGACGTCGGCCTCTCCCTCCCTCCTTTCCCTCCCGCCCTTGTCCTCTGGGCCGGTGCGCCGAGACCCCGCAGCTGGTCTCCCCCAAAGAAGCGCCTGCTCGACCTCTGCCCTGTGGCGCCCAGCTGGAGGCCTGTGCACCATCCTCAAAGAATGGCTTTTAATTTGCAGACTAGAGCGTTTCGGATCACAGAACACCGGGTCCTTTCGAACACGGTTCTCTTTGCGAGCTGGCATGGCGCCTGAAATGGGAAGCCCTTGCCTGTCGGAGAAGCCGTGTCTGTGAAACCAGGGGCTGCTCAGATGGCTGCGCACCAGCCGTCCTTCCTGATTTTACCAGCAGTAGCGTCGTCAAGAGAACTGTCCAATTTCGTGACCCTTGTAGGTCGGGTCGTTTTTGTTTTCAAATACGGTATTGTACTAAAAGAAAGCGCAGCGCGGCCGCTGTCTCAGCGTCATCCCTCTGTGGGCCTGAGAATTTGGACAGGCTCATTCCTCACACAGAATTTCTCCTCTTTCCTCATTCTCCCTTTAGATGAAAACTTCTTGAAAGTGCTGACGATCCGAAGCGGGGCCAAGGCGTTTCTCCCTGCCAGAAAGGCTCATTCCCAGCTAGTCCTGTCCCGCACCGGGGGCTGCGGAGGAAAGGCGTCCTCGCTGATGAAGTTTTAACAGCGCCCAGCAGCTGAATTGGTGTCATCACGGAATGGAAAAAAGAGAGAGAGAGAGAGATCTCGGTCAATTCCATAGTTGCTGTCACTTGTTGAAACGTCTCTAGTCTTCAGAGTATCACGAATTTAGTTTCTTACAAGTTAGCAATGAGAAACACATTAATATTTACAACTTGAGTAGTAGAAATCTAACGCACACAACGATGATAATCACAAGGAGAATCTGTGTGCCAGAACAGGAAGGGACGCTCTCCATTAGGCAGCAGCTGAAAACGGCAGGGAAAACATCAAATCCCAGTTCCTCTTCAGGGAGTTCTCGTAGCCAACTGGCTTCTTTCTGATTTTTCCAAGAGAAGGTTCTACTTCATGGGAAGTATTGACGTATGTGCAACAGAAGGTGTCAGCCACCACGTACATCTCCCTGCTCAGCGGAATATATCACTAAAGCGACACAATTATCTAGTACAACCTTAGCCAGTGAATAGCTCTCTGCTGGGCTGCAAAAGAGGCCACAGTTTTATCAGCAATATTTTCCTTTCTTTTTCTTTTTCTTTCAGAGACAGCATCTGACTCTGTGGCCCAGGCTGGAGTGCAACGGCACCATCACAGCTGACTGCAGCCTCGAACTCCTGGGCTGAAGTGATTCCCCCACCTCAGCCCCCGAGTCACTGGGATAACAGGCCAGAGCCACCATGCCTGGTTTTCATCAGCAATGTTCCCTAAGGTTACAGAAAGATTTGTAATCCTGGGAAGAAACGCTCCCTTCAAGCAGAAGTGTTCTCCCCACAAAAATGCAAGGGATTATCTTCCTGATGGCCAGGCAGATAATTCTCAGGTTTTGCCCCAATAGAATCTCTATCTAAAATAGAGTGGTGGTCGGGCCTAGTGAAAAGTTTGAGGAACTCGCCCAGTGTTGGGTTTCTTCAGAGCCATAGCTGTGTTCAGATATCCTAAAAGACACTGCCCTTCTTCACTCCATGCCCTCAGACATTTATAGGAACTGGATGGTGATCTCCTCCAGACAACATAAATGCAGGTGCAGAACAGGAAAGTGTATTATCATTTGAGTACATCAGCTCTTGGGCATTTTAGCCCATGCGTCAGACACGCTAGAGCAGGAGGGCAGGTTGACAGCAGGAGGGAGTGTGTTCCTTTTAATTTCCCAACAGCACAGTGGTGTTTGCCAGTCATGTCAGACTGAGGTGACACTCTGAAGTTGTTGCTGTTTGTTTCTGTGCATTTTGCGTGTTTGTTTTTGAGACGGGGTCTCACTGTCACCTAGGCTGGACTGCAGTGGCATGACCAGGGTTGACTTCTGCCTTGACCTCACGAACTCAAGCCATCCTGTTACTCATTCTCCCGAGTAGCCGGGACTAGCGGCGTGTGACGCCGCACCCTGGGGTGTGAACTGGTGAACTGGGATTTGAGGTTTCGGTTGGCTTCCTAATGGACAGGCTCCCTACTCTTCTGGAATACAGATTGTCTTCATGATTATCATTCTTGCGTGCATTACATTTCTACTACCATGCTAATTTGTTTTTCTTCTTTTTCTTTTTCTTTTTTCTTTTTGTAGAGACAGGGTTTCATCGTGTTGCCCAGGTTGGTGTCAAACTCCTAGGCTTCGGGGACCCACCCACCTCAGTGTCCGGTGTCCCTCAGTGTTGGGATTACAGGTATAAATGACTGTGCATGGCCTGAGCTAGTGTCTTTCACTAAGGTAACTAAGTAAGCCACTGAGAAAAGCACAATTTATAAGGGAATCATTCTGGTGCTCTTAAAGGCTAGTGTCGGCCATTTCAGATACTGTTTAAAGAATCCTCCATCGGGGGTCCCTGCAGAACCACTGTTGCCCGCCTCTCTGAGCCGCACCCCGCAAGCATTGCATTGCTGCTGCATCCCACTGGCTCTACCACATTGAAGAAATGCCACAAGAAGGACGAGGACTCAAGTGGAGGCTCCAACCCACTCCAGCACCTTGAGAACAGAGCCATCCTCCAAGAGGCCCGTGCATTTAATGAAACTCCCATCGACCCTCGGAAATGTGCCCACATCCTCACCGAGATCCTTTATCTCATAAGCCGTGGGGAGCATCTGGAGACCCACGGAGGCGACCGAAGCCTTCTTTGCCATGACCAAGCTCTTTCAGTCCAATGATCTCACACTCTGTCGGATGTGCTACTTGACCATCAAGGAGATGTCTCGCATCGCAGAGGATGTCATCATTGTCACCAGCAGCTAATAAAAGATGTGACTGGGAAAGGAGACAACTATCAGGGCCCAGCCGTGCGAGCCCTCTGCCAGATCACCGACAGCACCATGCTGCCGGCTACTGAGCGCTGCATGAAACAGGCCATTGTAGGCAAGGTGCCCATGTCTGCAGCTCTGCCCTGTGTCTTCCTTGCACCTGCTGGTCAAGTGCTGGGTGAATGAGGCTCAGGAGGTGGCATCCAGTGATAACATCACGGTCCAGCACCACATACTAGGGCTCCTGTACCAGCCCTGGTGTGTAAGAATGACCAGCTGGCTGTCAATAAGATGATCAGCAAGGTCACCGGCATGGCCTTAAGTCTTCCGTTGCCTACTGCGTGATGATCCAGGTGGCCAGCAAGCAGCTGGAGGAGGAGGATGGCAGCCGTGACAGTCCAGTTTGACTTCATCCAGCGCTGCTTGTGCAACAGGCATGAGACGGTGGTGGGCGAAGCTGCGTCGGCCATCGTCAACCTGCCAGGCTGCAGTGCCAAGGAGCTGCCCCGGCCGTGCCAGTGCTCCGGCTGTTCCGCAGCTCACCCAAGCCTACTCTCCATTGTGCGGCTGTTCACACCCCCAGTAAGGTTGCCATGAAGCAGCCGTCAGCTGTGACAGCCTGCAGTCTGGATCTGGAGAACCTGGTCACAGATTCACACCGCAGCACGGCCACGCTGGCCGCCACCACCCTCCTTAAGACAGGCAGTGAGAGCAGCGTCGACCGCCTTATGAAGCAGGCGTCCTCCTTCGCGTCAGAGATCTCGGATGAACTCAACGTGGTGGTTGTCCAGACCGTCAGTGCCCCGTGTCAGAAGTATCCTCGCAAACACGCCACCCTCATGAACTCCCTGCTCACCGTGCTGTGGGAAGAGGGTGGCTGTGAGTACAAGCGCGTCACTGGGGACGGCGTCGTCAGCATCACTGAGAACTCAGAGGGCAAGGAGACGGGGCTGTCACATCTGTGCGAGTTCATTGAGGACTGCGAGGTCCCAGAGCTGGTCACCCGTATTCTGCATCTCCTGGGCCTGGAGGGGCCCAAGACCACCAACCCTCAAAGCACCAAGTGGAGCATGCGGAGGTCCGGGCAGGTGCTGAGAGTGCTCCGGCCAAGTCTGGAGGCCAGAATGAAGAGATGTTACCCAGTATCGTGGTGTTGCTGCAGAGGTATGTGATGGATGATGACAATGAAATAAGGGACCGAGCCACCTTGTCCAAAAGTCCTGGAGCGAAGCAGAAGGCCCTCAATGCGGGCTATGTCCTAAATGGTCTGACTGTGTCTGTCCCTGGTCTGGAGAGGGCTCAGCCTCAGTACACTCTAGAACCATCAGAAAAACCTTTTGACCTCAAGTCTGTGCCCCTGGCCACAGCGCCCGTGGCAGAGCAGAGAGTGGAAGGCACCCCCGTCACCGCAGTCAGACACCCTGAGAAAGGGGCAGCTACAGGAGATCTTCCAGGAGCAGTTGGCAGCAGTGCCAGAGTTCCAGGGACCTGGGCCCTCCTTCCAGTCCTCGCCTGAGTCCGTGGCCCTCACCGAGTCAGAGACCGAGTATGTCATCGGCTGCACCAAGCACACCTTCACCGACCACATGGTGTTTGTGTGACTGCACGAACACACTCAGTGACCAGACCCCAGAGAATGCCGCAGTGCAGATGAGCCCACTGAGCCTGTGAGGGGCTCTGTTACGTGTCTGCCCAGAGCTTGCCCTCCAACCAGCCTGGGACCTGCTACACGCTGTCGGCACAGCCCAAAGGAGACCCCCCGGCTGTGGCCTGCACATTCAGCTGCATGCTGAAGCTCACTGTCAAGGACTGTGCTCCCACACTGGAGAGACCGACGATGAAGGCTGTGAGGATGAGTATGTGCTGGAAGAGCTGAAGTTACTGTCGCTGATCACGTTCAAAAGGTCATGCAACTGAACTTCGAAGCAGCCTAGGGTGAGGTAGGGGATGAATTTGGGAAGGAGGAAATGTTCACCTCGTCTACCATCAAGACACTCGGAGAGGCTGTGGATAACATGGTGAAGTTTTCGGGAATGCACCCTTGTGAGAGGTCAGACAAGCTGCTGGATGACAAGAACACCCACATGTTGCTCCTGGCTGGTGTGTTCCAGGGTGGTCGTGACATCCTGGTGCACTCTCAGCTGCTGCTTTTGGACACAGTGACAACGCAGGTGACAGCCAGAAGTTTGGAGGAGCTGTAGTAGACATCATTTTGGCATCTGTGGGCTGAGGGGCCAGCCTGCACAGGACCCTTCCCCGACACTATCTGGAAGTCGTGCCTTCCTCAGGAAACTGCCGGAAACCCCTTCCCAAGCTTCTGTGTTCAAAAACAATTAGGAATCATTGCAGATATATAGCTTTTATTCTGCCTCCTTGTCCGGGACTACTTGGGGGTGACTTATTTTTTTTTATTTTATTTTATTTTTTTTTAATAGAGGATGATTTTAGCTTGTCCTAAATCTTGCTGTCCTTCCTTCCTTCCTGGAAAGGGACATCATAAATGAATAAAACATTCTCAACTCTTCTTGAATTTATCCCCCAAGAGACCATCTTATCCCTGTAATAAATCAGCACGTATTTATTGAAAAAAAAAAAGAAAGAAAAGAAAAGAAAAGAAAGAATTCTCTGTCGTATTTATTGAAAAAAAATAAAATGAAAAGGAATTCTCTGTCGAGTGCGGTGGCTCATATCTGTCATCCCAGCATTTTGAGAGTCCCAGAGAAGAAAATCACTTGTGCCCAGGAGTTCAAGACAAGCCTGGGTAACAGACGAGAGAGGAGAGAATCCTTGTCTCTACAAAAAAAAAAAAAACAAAAATGTAGCCAGGCGTGGTGGCGCACACCTGTGATCACAGCAGCTACGGCAAAGGCTGAGGTGGGAGGATCACTTGAGCTCGAGAGATCGAGGCTGGGCCGGGCCATGATCCTGCCATTGCATTCCAACCTGGAAGGCAGAGTGGGACCCTGCCCCAGTAAAGACACGGGTTCTCAAACCACTCAAACTGTTTAGAAATGGTGTTTTTGTTTCGTTTTTGCTTTTCTTTCTTTCTTTTTTTTTTTTTTGAGACAGAGTCTCACTCCATCTCCCAGACTGGATTGCAGTAGCAGGATCTCGGCTCACTGCAACCTCTCCCTCCCGGGCTCAAGCGATTCTTTTGCTTCAGCCACCCGGCAAATTTTTGTATTTTCAGTAGGTATGGGGTTTCCCCATGTTGGCCAGGCTCGTCTTGAACTCCTGACCTCAAGTGATCCACCCACCTCGGCCTCCCAAAATGCTGAGATTGCAGGCATGAGCCACCACACCTGGCTCTCAAACCATTTTAAGTAAGAAAGACAGATTTGTCTGGCTTTCAGCACATTGCTGAATTATCCCCCAATCTACAATTTTAGGAAGGACGTGGGGAAGGGCAACACGGAGTTATTTGGCCAAAATGCAGACCCTTTCATGTTCTTCTGCAGCCTGTTTTTGAAAATCCTTCCATTTTGCCTTTTGTATCCAGTTTAGTGGTCTTGCCTTCTTACACCCGCACGTGAATTAATTGATGAAGGTCAGAATATTTGGGCTCAAAAGTTTCAACAGTTAAGTCAAATTTTCTCCCAAACCCTATAGGATCTTGAGCCTGCTTTAGAAACAGAAGGGGAAAATGTATTTACATTTAGACCAGGGAAGTCTTGTCTAGTACTCTTTTTTTTTTTTTTTTTTTTTTGAGGTGGAGTTTCGCTCTTGTTACCCAGGCTGGAGTGCAATGGCGCGATCTCGGCTCACCGCAACCTCCGCCTCCTGGGTTCAGGCAATTCTCCTACCTCAGCCTCTCGAGTAGCTGGGATTACAGGCACGCGCCACCATGCCCAGCTAGTTTTTTTTTTTTTTTTTTTTTTTTTTGTATTTTTGGTAGAGACGGGGTTTCACCATGTTGACCAGGATGGTCTCAATCTCTCGACCTGGTGATCCACCGCCTCGGCCTCCCAAAGTGCTGGGATTACAGGCGTGAGCCACCGCGCCCGGCCCTTGTCTAATATTCTTAATTCACATTATGGTGAAGCGGAATACACAGTGGTAGGCTCCCCTCTTCCTGTGTGAATTACCTTGAAAGGGGCTGTCAGAACAGAAGTTTCAGGGAAGGGGCCACGGCCCTGGGGACTCTCCTCAGGTGACGGTGATGGAAGAAGAGGCAAGAGGACAGGAGGGCTCAGCTGAGGGAGACTGTGCAGGTGCAGGGGCCGGAGGAGAAGGAGCTGGTGGAGGCGAAAGAGGCAAAGCCTCCTCAGTATTTTTCAGGTCAGAAAAAGTCTGCTGACCGCCTTCGGTTTACTCCCCAATGGAGGCAATTTTCTCAGAATTTCTTTTAGAAATTTCTAGGTATCATTGGAAGTAAGTCTCCCATTCAATTTGTCTGGTTCTAAAACCTTTTTTCTTTTTCTTTTTCTTTGTTTTTTTTTTGAGACGGTGTCTCACTGTGTCATCTAGCCTGGAGGGCAGTGATGTGATCTTGGCTCACTGCAGCCTCCGCCTTCGAGGCTCAAGTGATTGTCCTGCCTCAGCCTCTCAGGTAGCTAGGATTACGGGCACACGCCACCACTGCCTGGTTACTTTTTGTATTTTTAGTAGAGATGGGGTTTCACCATGTTGTCCGGGCTGGTCTGGACTCCTGACCTCAAATGATCCACCCACCTCGCCCTCCAGAAGTGCTGGAATTACAGGCGTGGGCCACCATGCCCGGCCTAAAACCAAATATTTCTGATTGTCCACACTAATACGTTATTTTAGGCATTTCAGAAAGATCCCCATTTTCTCCATTCTGCTCATGACTTTTTCTGGTTAGGCGGATCCAGTTTCTTGGATATTTACAAGAGGACGATTCATAAGTGTCACACAGAAACCCAGCTGGTGTTTCTAAAGGCGCTTGTTTTTTCGCAACCTGCTCAGAATTTGAAGCTTCATTTCCCATAATTCAGAGCTTTTCAAAGATGACCAAGGCCCGAGATGTGTTTTGGTTACAGTGTGCTGTTTATGAAGTCATCCTACAGATGTCACCGGAGTCATTTCTCTCTCTCTCTCTCAGTGGCTCCCACTGTTTCTAACCACTAGGTGGCCACAGAGTGCATATACCACGGGGGACCCGTCCCACATATACCATCCCAGAAGAGCAGGAAAGGGGGTTCATAAAGATGTTCTCCCGATGGAGAGTGCCCTGTGAGGCTGCCTTTGCATGGTGAGTAGCGACCCTGTTACCTCTGCAGAGTCCCCGGTCACTTGGAGCACCTGAATGGGTCAGCGGGAGCAGATCACTTCTTTTCTTCAGGGTTAAGAACTAACAGGAGTTTGTTACAAATGAAAAGCTAAGTTCGAATGTTCCAAAAGGCATGCTACATAAAGCGAAACCACCAGTGCCTACCTGGTGCTTTGTCATTGCAGGATACTGCCAACCAACTTTCCAAAGTTTTTGAATTATTTATACTTCTGCCAGAAATAAGTAGGAGATTCCAGTGCCCTCATTCTGCCAAAGTTTGGGAATGTGGGTCTTTTTTCAAAGTCAAGTTTAGCTGGGTGCAGTGGCTCATGCCTGTAATCCCAGCACTTTGGGAGGTCCAGGTGGGTGGATCACAAGGTCAGGAGTTTGAGACCAGCCTAACCAACATGGTGAAACCCCGTCTCTACTAAAAATTAAAAAAAAAGAAAGAAATAAATTAGCCAGCCGTGTTGGCACACACCTGTAATCCCAGCTACTCAGGAGGCTGAGGCAGGAGTATCGCACAAACCCAGGAGGTGGAGGTTGCAGTGAGTCGAGATAGCGCCACTGCACTCCAGACTGGGCGACAGAGTGAGACTCCATCTCAAAACAAAAAACAAAAAACAGTCAAGTTTATTGAGGTCTAATTAAAATTCGCCAGCATTACATTATGCACATTGTTTTCATGACATCCCATCTTTGCAAAGTTGGCTTTTGATGGTAGCTCGGATTAAGAAGCTAGGAGCAAACAAAAACTTCAGTATGTATCAAAGTACGAAGGTGGCCGTTTGAGAGCGTTTGAGAAGCTAGGAGGTGCAGAATACCAAGGCATATTACTTTTAAATGTCAAAATATTAAAAACAACAAATGACTTGAGTGAACATTTACAAAATTCCCAAGAGTTAAGAGAACACATGGACGGGCGTGGTGGCTCACGCCTGTAATCCAAGCACTTTGGAGGCCAAGGCGGTTGGATCACCTGAGGTCGGGAGTTCAAGACCAGCCTGACCAACATGGTGAAACCCCGTCTTTAAAAACAAAACAAAACAAAACAGAAAAACAGAGAACACATAAGAATACCCACAGCACCCAGTGGCATACCTACAGCATACAGAAATCTATCTGAACCCAGCAAGCAACGGCATTCTCCAAGTGAATTAATGAAGTAAGAGACAACCAAAGGCAATCAAAATTATCAACTCCATTTCATATTTGTCATGAATTTTTAAATTAACTATATATCTTGAAATTATAAATTGAGCTGACATATAGTAATAGAGAATGATAGTGTTATATATTGGATGATATCTAAAAATATTTACCCAGGTACCTTAAGTAGAGTGATTGAGTCTTCTGATTTATAGAATCATAAAAATTAACTCCCAGCCCTTTGGGAGGCTGAGACAGGCATATCATTCGAATTCAGGAGTTTGAGACCAGCCTGGCAAATATGGTGAAATCCCCTCTCTACTAAAAATATAAAAATTAGCTGGATATGGTGGCATGCACCTATGATCGCAGCTACTCTTGGAGGCTGAGGCAGGAAAATGGCTTCAATCTCGGAGCTGAACTTGCAGTGAACTGAGATCACGCCGTGCACTCCAGCCTGTGCTACAGAGCAAGACTCTGTCTCTAAATAAATAATAAAGCATAAGTAGTAAAATAATAATAGTAATAAGGCACAGGGTCTTGTTATTCTGTGTTATCTAGGCTAGAGGGCGGACCAACCTCAAGGCTGGCCTCCAGGACCGCAGAGCAATCTCTGCATAAACAGCGCGGCCCGGAACTCAGCTCTGCCAGAGCCGAACAGAGATGAGACAGCTGCAGACGCTGCACTCTAGCGAATGACAGAACTTGCTTCTTAAAATGCCGTCATGTAGCAGAATGTGGGGAAAACGACGGAAAAAAGCATCCCTCCGACTTACTTGATTTTGGCTCAACACATTGACGCAAAATCAGCAAAAACACGAACCTCTTCCAGGAGAAAACAAATCTTTCCTTAAACCGTGAAAGGCCAGGGGAAAGCGCGAACGCAGTCCCCCACTACCACAAATTATGCAGTCGAGTTTCCCACATTTGGGGAAATCGCAGGGGTCAGCACATCCGGAGTGCAATGGATAAGCCTCGCCCTGGGAAAACCACCTTCGTGATCATGGTATCTCCCCTGCCAGGTAAGTATGAGGACACGCGCCTCCGCCCCGACAACGCCTCACGCGCCTCGCCCTTTACACGCACGGTCACTTGCCGAGGGCGCCGCACCGCCGGCCCTCCTCGCCCGGACACGCACCTGGGACCCTCGGGGCCGACTCGCGGCCCCGGACTCGCTCCCACGCGGGGAACTCCCACGGCGGGAAGCAGCTGGTGGCCGAGCAGCAGCCCCTGCGCCGCCTCATCTGCATAGAGGCCGCCCCCTCCGTGACGTCATCGTCAGCGCCTTCCCAGGCCCGCCCGCTCCTCTGCCACTCAGCCGAGCGACCGCGGCCGGAGCCGGCGGGGAAGTGACGTCGGCCTCTCCCTCCCCCCGCCCCGTCTGTTCTCTCCCAGGGAGGCGGGGCCGCACCGTCCGTGACCGAGCGCGCTGTCGGCGGCCGCGGAGCCTGCGCGCCCTTCTTCAAATAATGGCTTTTGATTCGCAGCCTGGAACGTGTAGGATCGCAGTGTAAACCGGTTCTTTTCACATACGGTTAAGCTGGAGACGCAGCATTCCGCTTGAAATGGAAAGTCCTCCAATATCACAGAGAACCGTGTCGTTTCAACAAGCAACCAGCCAACCACGAGCACAGAAGGAAACCGCTGCAAACCCTACCGCCTTCGCCTTGATCTGATGTGTGTTTCCCTTTAGAGCATTCCTTTAGAACAGTGTCTCTGCGATCGGAGTTGAGGAATTCCATTTTTGTTTCTGTCTTACTGTCTTCAGTTAAGTTCATGCACTATTAAATGAAGTATTAGTAAAATAAAAAGAGTCTAAGCTCAATTTTACAAAAAACATATTTATGTATGGCCTTTATTGATTTTTCTTCTGCGGGGGCGGGCAGGGGGCAGTCTAGCTGGAACATACGTTCTTCTCTCTGCAGATACACCAGAAGAACACGACTCCATCGGCGTCGCCCCAATGTTAACACAAGTGATTTTGAACTTAAGGTGATCAGAAATCGTACACATCTGTACTTTTTCTCTACTGGCGGTATGGTCTATGCTAAGCATGTATGATTTAAAAAGAGAGTAACTTTAAAATGGTTTGGAAGAAAAATATGTACGTGTGTGAATAGTACTTAATTCCAGGTGGTGGAAATGTGGGCGCCTGGTTGTCTTCTCCTTTCTGTATCGTTTATATTTTTAAATGGGAAACTCAGTGACCTGGAAGTGAAAGAACAGATCAGCTGTGGAAGGGGTGTGGGGCGGGTGAGAGGAAAACGTGAAGGGGAGGACGAACCCCGCTCTGGCGGGAGCGTTTTTAGGTTGAAGGTTTCTGGGGGGCGTTTGTTGGGAGAAGAAGCATATGCGGGAGGCAGGAGAATCGCGAAAATATTCAGACAGTGTACTCCCTGTCGTACCGTTCCTCCTCCTCTTGCGTTTCTTCAAAAGAAATACACACACTTACATTTCTCTTCAAGTAATAAAGAAACTCTTCTTTATTATTTATGTGCTGTTTATGGTTGTTGTTGTTGTTGTTGTTTTTAATTAATGTGACCGGTGGGTTTATCTTGGTGCTGGCCCAGAAAAGTCAATGGAGCTGAGAACAGCCGCTTCCTGCAATAGAGACAGGATCTGACGCATGCAGAGCCAGCTAAGCAACAGGACAGAGGTTCATTACGACTCAAATCTGTCTGCCCCCAAATTCAGATTAGGGTGTTTTTAAAGGACAGTTTGGCCGGCAGAGGGCTAGGGAGTGGGGAAAGCTGATTGGTTGGGCTGGGGATGAAATCACAGGGAGTTGGAGCTTGTCTTCCTGCACTGAGTCAGTCCCTGGGTGGGGGCCACAGGACCAGATGAGCCAGTTCACCTGTCTGGGTGGCACCAGCTAGTTCATTGTCGGGGAACGGTCCAGGATGGCACGTCTGCCAGGGGTCTCTCGACCTGCAAGAGTGTCCCAATACCTGGAAGAGAGAGTGCGCGGAAGAAAGGGAGACAGAAAGCGGGCGTCTGGAGGGCTGGACAGGCCGTGCCTAGACAGCTTATTTTATTTTTCAAAGGCCAGGAATAAATACACTTTCTTTGCTCTGCTTTACGTCATTGCAAGAGGAAATGCAAATCTGTACCTTACATGGCCTATACAATAGAGAAGTCAGATACACGATCAGTGGTTGTAAAAAGTAACAGAATTTCCTGTGATCACAAAGCTTGTTTACATCCAGACATTATTCCTCCTGGCTGCAGGTATTTCTGGTTCGATCTTGTTTTAGAACTGAGATGTGAAAAGGTTTTCTGGTTTTGCTCAGCAGAATATGTTTTAACCAGATTCTCCTTTGTCTGCTCCTGACTCAATTTATCTCAACTCCCCCACTCAGGAGTCTCTGAGTCAGGGATCAAAGCCATCCCGTATGGTGGCATTTGCTTTGCAAATATCCCCACAGTTAAACCATTATCTAGGGTACAAGGCAGTCAGGCAAGTAAAGAAAAGTTTAAAGCTATACTTAAAGAGTCATAAAGATTCAAAGCAGAAACTGGTTGCTGGTAGGGAGTCACTCTGTCTAGCAGCACCGCATAGTTTTAGGCCCAAATGGTATCGTGGTCGATATTAGACACTGATCATCCATCGTTCAGTTTCTTTTTCCGATAGCTCGACTGCCTCCAGTAGGAAACTGTGTTTTGGATCAAAGTCACCGTATAGTGAGACCCATACCTTTTGGGGGGTCTCACATGGGAATGTTCCCCACAGTGCATCATAAGGCAGGTTCTGAAAAACACCTTGAACACCAATCTTCGGTTTTATACGAATGATGTTATTATAGGCACAACTGGGGAGCTTAGGAATCGTGTGGCTTCTGGCTGCATGGCTCCTGAGCCATAATTTTCAATCTTGTGGCTGATTTGTTAGCTTTGCTGTGGAGCTCTGATGCTCAAGAAAGGAAGGAGCCTGTCTCAGGAAGGGTCCGTTATCATCTTTGTTTCAGACTTAGACTTGGAAGTAAATTTCTCCCATATTTAGCCTGGCCTATGGCCAGGAATAGCCAAGGGCAGGTTGGAGGTTAGAAGCAAGTGCAGTGCTCAGGGTCACGTAGCCGGGGAAGGAGGATTTGAAAGTAGGAATTTGAACTGAAGGCAGCCTGGCTCCACGTTCTCAGAACCACTGCGTTTATACTGCTCCTGACGAAAGTGCCCTTGCAAAAACTATGACAGTGAGAAAAACCTGACGCAGGACAAGTGTGACTGTCAGAGAAATCTGAGCTGAGTGACCCTGAGCAGGTTACTTAACATCTCTGCATCCCAGTCCTCTCCTGTGGAAGATGAAGATGATGGTGCGACCTTGGCCTGTAAGGACTAAATAATCACACACGCTCATCAGCTGTGCCTGCCATGTGGCACTGTGCATATCAGGCACGGTCACCGAGTGTGGATCTGTTACTCATTTGCATGTTAGCTCTTGTAGTTTCCTGCAGCAGTGCGCAAAGTGCAGACGTGGTCAGTTACTGGAGCTCATGCCTGTAATCCCAGCACTTTGGGAGGCCAAGGTGGGTGGAGAACCTGAGGTCAGGAGTCCGAGACTAGCCTGGCCATCATGGCCAAACTCTGTCTCCACTAAAAATACAAAAATTAGCCCCCCATTGTGGTGCATCTGTAATCCCAGCTACTCGAGAGGCTGAGGCAGAAGAATCACTTGAACCGAGAAGGCAGAGGTTGCAGTGAGCTGTGATTGCACCACTATCACTATAGCCTGGGTGATAGAGCGAGACTCCACCTCCAAAACAACAAACAGAAAGAGCAGATGTGATGAAAACCGGTTGTGTTGAAGTCACAGCAGTGATACTTTCCAGTGGCTGCGCACCGTCCCAGGGAGACTTCGGCAGTCCTCTCACCAGCAGTGATCTCCTGGGTGGGAGGTCCCAGGAAGGGCCCTCAATCTTCAGCAGGTTTGACCCTCAAGGAGCATCACCTGAGGTCCAGAGTTCAACACCAGCCTGACCAACACGGAGAAACCCCGTCTCTACTAGAAATACGAAATTAGCTGGGCATGGTGGTGCGTGCCTATAATCCCAGCTACCTGGGAGGCTGAGGCAGGAGAATCACTTGAACCCGGGAGGTGGAGGTTGCGGTGAGCCGAGATCACACATTGCCCTTTAGCCTGGGCAACAAGAGTGAAACTCAGCCTCAAAAAACAAAACCAAACCCTATTTCTCTCTGTGAGGAACTAGGTCTTTATTAGGTCATCTGTTCAGCTCGTCCAAAGGGGATTAGTGATTCAGTTTCTTGCTTCAAATCAGCCTCAGTAAACTTTTTATAGCTTTAAAGTGGAAGACATTTGAACACTTACGGGAGGAAACAGGACTTTTCCTCACCCAGCCGAGGGTCACCGCTGAGGCCTTTACGGCAAAAGTCAGACCAGCAAGAGAACAGCACACCTAGTTATTTAATGTAAGTTTCACGTGACGGGAGCGCCTTCCAAAGGAAACGAAGGCCCATGGAAACAACTCAACCTCAGGGTTTTTTCCTGTTTTTCCCCTTTAACAGTAGGTTAGATGAAGAGTGGAGAGTCATAGAAAAGTGTGATGGAATGAAAGGAGTATGATCTAATGGTAATAAACTGGGGAAACATAGCAGGCCTATGTGTTCAGACTCTTCTCTGTGGCCCTGTACCTTCAGACACAACGACGCACCTTTCCTCTGGGTACAGAGAGGGCACCTCTCACATGAGAGCCTTATGATTGGCTTCAGGGAAGAAGGGCAGGGGGAGGGTGACAGTGGCCTTCCTGCTTCTGCTGTTTTCTCAAATTCCTTTAGTATAAAATATTTGAGAGCCCAAGGTGTTATATTTTGGAGCAGTGTGTCCTGAACCCCATCACTCACATGCTACGCAACCCAGAATCTTTGAGGAGTGATACATGTGACTATAAAATATTTCAATGCAAAATACAAACGATGGCTGGGCACGCAGGCCAGCACTTAATCCCAGACTATGGGAGGCCCAGGCAGGTAGATCATTTGAGTCCAGGAGTTCGAGGCCAGCCTGGCCAACTTGGCAAAACCCCCATCGCTACAAAATCTACACATATTAGCCGGACACCGTGTCGTACACCTGTGATCCCAGCAACTTGAGGAGGGTGGGCTGAGGATCAACTTAAAAAGTAAAATCAAAAATTTTTTCCCTTTAGGGCCGGGCGCGGTGGCTCAGCCTGTAATCCCAGCACTTTGGGAGGCCGAGGCGGGTGGATCACGAGGTCAAGAGATCGAGACCGCCGGGCGCGGTGGCTCAAGCCTGTAATCCCAGCACTTTGGGAGGCCGAGGCGGGTGGATCACGAGGTCAAGAGATCAAGACCAACCTGGTCAACATGGTGAAACCCCGTCTGTACTGAAAATACAAAAAAGTAGCTGGGCATGGTGGCACATGCCTGTAATCCGAGCTACTCAGGAGGCTGAGGCAGGAGAATTGCCTGAACCCAGGAGGCGGAGGTTGCGGTGAGCCGAGATCGTGCCATTGCACTCCAGCCTGGGTAACAAGAGCGAAACTCCGTCTCAAAAAAAAAAAA